>NC_142928.1:31724073-31736573 GCF_046866305.1 Octopus bimaculoides
TAAACAATAAGTTTACAAATTGTTTACCTCTACTCTAAGCAGTATGGAATTGGAAATTCGTAAATGCTTGTATAATCAACCGAATACCTTACAAAATAAATCGATTAGAAAGAAGAACCGTATTGCAGAAATATCCCAAAAATTAATCTAAATCAGGATTACTGTTTAGGAAAGCATATTACATACACACTTATATATATATATATATATATATATATATATATATATATATATATATATATATATATATATATATATATATATATATATACATACATATACATACACACATATACAAACACACATTTACATACACACATATACATACACAATATATATACACACATATATATACATTTATAAATATATATACATATATATACGGAAATATGCATACATATAAATGTGTATAAATATATATATATACATATATATATATGCACATATATGCATATATATATACATACACATATATATATGTAAACATATGTATATATATATATACAGGAAAAATATACAGGGTAGGAAAATTATAGAAATCTTTCTACCAGTGGCATAGCATGCAGAAAATAGTCCAATAGACTATGTATTATTCATATAAAATTAATGTACATTTAAACACATAAGAGATGCCCTGACAGGACACCTATCATGCAAGAAGGACCAGTCAAAATCCAGACCACGGTCAGAGATCATTTCGAAGGGAATGAAAAATGAAAACATTTACCATATTTTGTTTACCGGACCATGGTTTGGAAATTTAATTAGCAAATAAAATAATTTGCTAGGCGAAGTTAGCATGTTAGGTGTCCTGTCAGGCCACCTATTATGTGTGTAAATGTACACTAATCCTAAACATACATATCTACATACATAATACATACATACATACGTACATACATACATACATATATATATATATATATATATATATATATATATATATATATAATTTTTCAGAATGAAATAAAAAAACCAAGGCTGTGAAGATTTTAGGACATTTACAAATAGAAATCTGTATTTTTTTATTATCTCATTCTGAAAACGTTTTTGTATATACACACGCTGGTATATAACCTACGTTGGATTCGTTATTCGCATAATCATCGAACCTGGAGCTTAACTATGGTCTATCCATAACACTTACTCATCATTATCTGACTGTGTCTTACTGACACCATTACCTCTCATAACCTACATATATATATATATATATATATATATATATATATACATCTGGGGCTCTCGACAGGAAGCGCTCCAGTTTTGATTTGAAAACACCTACACCCACTCTGTGTCGGTCCCTGAAGGTTTTTGGGAGAATATTAAAAAGCTGTGGGCACTTGAAACCCAGTCTGTTGCAGTAACTGTTCTTCCTGAAGCGCGATGGCATTGCTGGTATCTTTGGCACTGTTCACTGTCGACCCGTTGTGACACTGGTGTAGCTTTCAATGCCAAAATTTGGCACAATTCATTCCAGGATCTTCCAGATGTATATTACTGCATACCTCTCCCGCCATCACTCTGGGGAATAGTCTTAGCTATTTCAGCTAATGTCGGCGTCACTTTCACATCATGAACGATGTCTATATTGTTCGTGAAGCAGAGATCCAAAATGTTATTCGCCCGCGTTGGTTTGAGTGCAACTGGTTCCATGTATAGGACAGTGGTGTGGTTGAGCAGGGATTCCACCTGTGCGTGTTTGCAATGAGTCATTCCTGAGAGCATGAGACGATCGGGGCATTTGACATTGGGGAAGTAGAAATCTTGCATAAGAAATACGCTCACGTGCTGTTCTAGTTTCATAATGATTTCTTTAATTCTTGTCAGGCAATCTTCAAACTTGCCAATGTCGTTTAGCGCATCCGGTGGGCGATATGTATTGCATATGACTATATTGTGTTGTCTTATGTATGCAATTAGAGTGTCACTTACTGAATTTGTGTATGACAGTAAGCCATAGGGTGTGAGGTCATCACGGGTGTATACGGCACCTTCACCATGGCTCCTTTCCCTTCTGTCTGTTCACAGCATGGCATGTTTTAGTACTGTATAGTATACCTTGGTATATAATGTATATTTTGTTTTCGTCTTTATTGCCATACACATTCGCAAGCTTTCTTACAAAGGGGTCTAATGCTCTTAGCTTCGACTTTTGCGGGACAACCAGATCGAACCATCTCAAGTGTAACTGTCCGAAATGGTCGTGACTTCTGGTACTTGACTAATGAAAGTCAATAATAATAACAATAACAATAACAACAATAATAATAATAATAATAATAATAATAATAATAATAATAATAATAATAATAATAGCAAAACACGAGGACAAACGTAACATGCCCGGCAAAAACGAAGTAAACAAAAAACAACAAACCCAGACCGTAGAGATGTATAATAGTGTACAAAAAGCACCAATCCAGAACACCACAGACAAACATATGAATGAAAAGGAAGGCAAAACAAATATAAAGCCTGGAAATAACGAAGAGAAACCTAATAATTACGATACTATGAAAATGAAAATAACCGAAGAACTGAAAACCACAGATCTTAGAATGGACCACAGATTATATCTCCCAAAAATCAAAATAGACAATAAAACAACATCAATAATAAATAGCATAAATCTGGCCGTCACGGAACTAACAACCACAGAAACAACAGGCAATATCACTGAGCTAAATGACATAATATATGCGGCAGCCACTGCAGCCACAAAAGAAGCAGGATACTCACTCAAACCCATCCGAACAGGAGTTCTACCACCCAAACAGACCTTGTGGATAAATAACATCCAGAACAAAATTTAAAAAAAGAGAAAAGATTTATCGATTCTCAACGAAATTAGTAAACAATCAACACTACTAAGTAACAAGAAGAAAACAAAAATACTGTACAAATACAGCATTACAGAAAAAGACTTACCTGAGGCAAAAGAAAAACTAAAGCAAGACATCCTTGCCAAAGCACAGAGGATCCGCCGGTATGAGAAACGCCAACGTTTCTTTGAACAAAACAAACAGTTCAAATCCAACCCCAAAAAACTCTACCAAGAACTGGGTAAAAATAAAATAGACATTACTTCAGCACCAACAGCAGAAGAACTAGAGAAATTCTGGAAACAAATATGGTCGGTGAAGCAACAACCCCAAAAAAGGACCATTAAAACAACGAACTTAGCACCTGAGCAACTCTGGGCCCCTATAACAACTGAAGAGGTCACCCAGACACTGCAAAGACTAAGAAACTGGAAAGCACCTGGACACGACAAGATCCCCAATTTCTGGTTAAAACACCTGCCAGCAATGCATAAAAAGCTGGCAGAAAACTTTAACAACATAATAGCAGATCCAGAAACAATGCCTGAATGGCTCACAAAAGGGAAAACCATCTTAATCCCCAAATCCACGGAAACGGAGAAACCACAAAACTATAGACCTATAACCTGTCTCCCTACGATCTACAAAGCCTTTACTGTAATAATATCGCAGAGATTGAGTAAACACCTGGAAAATAACAACCTGTTTCCAGAAGAGCAGAAGGGATGCTGCAAGGGCTCATACGGCTGTAAAGATCAATTATTGATCAATAAAGCCATAACTGAAGACAGCCGCAGAAAGAAGAAAGGCCTCAGTATGGCCTGGGTGGACTACCAAAAGGCTTTCGACAGTGTTCCCCACACGTGGATTCTGGAAACACTAGCCATAAACATGGTGGCACCAATTATCATAAAATACATAGAGCACTCAATGAACAAATGGCAGACAGTGCTACAGCTCCAAACAAAAGAGGGACTTGTGAAAACGAAAGCCATCCCCATTAGAAGAGGAATATTCCAGGGAGACACGCTCTCTCCACTCCTGTTCTGCCTGGCACTCACACCTTTAACAGAATTGCTAAATAGAACTGGATGCGGTTACAAATGCTATGGAAAAACAGTCAGCCACCTTCTATATATGGATGACCTAAAATTATATGCAAAAAACGACAAAGAGCTAGAAACACTACTACAGACAGTACACGGCTTTACCAAGGAAATAGAAATGAAATTCGGATTAGAAAAATGTGCCAAAGCAACCCTGAAAAGAGGAAAATTAGTTAAAAGTAGCAATATAACACTAGATAAAGCCAATGAAATAAGAGAACTAGACGAAAGCCAACCATATAAGTATTTAGGAGTCAATGAACTAGATAGGATACAACATACACAAATGAAAGAAAAAATAAAGAAAGAGTACTATAGACGAGTTAGATCAATACTAAAAACAGAGCTCAATGCTAAAAACAAGATAATGGGTATCAACACTTTAGCTGTCCCAGTTATAAGCTACAGCTACAACATCCTTAACTGGACACTAAACGAACTATGTAAAATAGACAGGAAAACAAGAAAAATAATGACAGGATATAGGATGCACCACCCAAAATCTGACATAGAAAGGCTATATATACAACGCACAGAAGGTGGCAGGGGTCTTATACAGCTAGAAAACTATTATAAAATAACCACCATAGGACTGCAAAAATACCTACTCCAGAAGCAAGAGAAACTAATACAAATAGCCACAAAACACGAGCAAAACAAAAAACTGTTTTCAGTATTTAAGGAAGCTGACAAATACAAACAAGAAATCAATCTACCTAACAAATACGAAGAAGAAGAAGAAGAAACAACAAAAGCTATAAAACAAATGAAATCCAAACTAAAACTAGAACAGCAACGGACCATGATAAAACGATGGCAAGAAAAGCCCCTACATGGTAAATACTGGGCTAAACTAAATGCGAAAGAAATAGACAGAGAAAAATCCCAGCAATGGCTGAGAAGCTCAGGACTCAAAGCAGAGACTGAAGGATTTTTAATTGCTGCACAAGACCAAAGCCTCCCCACCAGAAATTACCAAAAACACATAATGAAAAGAAATATAACAAGTAACTGTAGAATATGTGGAGATCGACAAGAAACAATAAATCATATTATCTCTGGCTGCCCAGTCCTGGCTAAGAAGGAATATATTCACAGACACGACAGAGCTGGGACCTATATACACTGGAAGCTATGCCAACATTATGGAATAGCAACAGAAAAAAGATGGTATAAACACACGCCAGAAAAGGTCACAGAAAACGAGAAAGCAACCATACTCTGGGATATGCCAATACACACAGATAGAGAAATTAAGGCAAATAGACCAGATATAGTTGTCAAAGATCATGAAGGAAAAAAAATGCTTTCTAATTGATGTATCAATACCAGCAGATGACAACGTTTCTCTAAAAGAAATGGAAAAACTTTCAAAATACAAAGACCTGGAAATAGAGATAACTCGAATGTGGAATCTAAAAACAGAAACAATTCCTATCATAGTAGGTGCCTTAGGTATAATAAAAAAATATTCAGACAAATACATAACAAAAACACCAGGACTTACAAATATATATAACATACAGAAAATTGCACTACTGGGTACTGCACACATTCTACGCAAAACACTTTCAATACAGTAAACATAAGAGCACCACAGCAAACCACAGCACATACCCAAGGCGCACAGAGCTGCGCTCGGTAGTGAAGTGAAAGCACGTTATAAAAATAAAACTACTGAATAATGATAATAATAATAATAATATTATTATTATTATCATTATTATTATTATTATTATTATTATTATTATTATTATTATTATTATTAGTAGTAGTAGTAGTAGTAGTAGTAGTAGTAGTAGTAGTAGTAGTAGTAATGATTGTGGTGGTGGTGGTGATAGTAATAGTAGTAGTAGTAGTAGTAATGTGGCTTAGGTAATCACTTACCAGTATTTAATCTTTAGTTTGTGTATCCCCGAATAAATAAATGGGAGCGTCAGATATGGAACGAGTGTAGTTGAGAACTTGAAAATAAATATTAGCTTCATATTTTGGCACAAGGTGTGTAATTTCGAGAGACAGATTAAATCGATTACAACAATCCCATTGCTCAACTTATTTTATCGACTCCAGAGAGGATGAAGGTCAAAGTCGATCCCGGTGGTATTTGAACTCAAAACATAAAGTCGGAAAAAAAGTCGCAATGCATTTTGTCCTGCCATCTTACTGCTTTAGAACATGTAAACATATACTCGGGCTTCAAATTTGGCACAAAGCTGGCAGTTTTGGTAAAGAAACTAAGTCGATTAAATCGACCCCGGTGTTGAACTGGTACTTATTTTATTGACCTTGAAAGATGTGAGGCAAAGTCAACGCCTGCGACGTTTGAACTCAGAACTGTTTTCTTGCTTGTCCACAAAAATGAAAATTTCCCTGATCTATTTAAACTCATTGTGGAAATCTAGCTCTACTATTTTTAAATTATGTTCCCTTTGAAAGTTCCTAATAATTGCTGCTAGGGTTTTGTTTTCCTCCATCAATGAAATCATTTTCAAATTGATTTTTAATTATTTTTGTATGTCACTCTATATATTTCCCCTTATTTGATATATATAAATTCATACCAATTTCCTACTTGAGATATTTTCCTTACCTCGTAACATTTTCTAATTAAACAAATTAATACAATAGTTGACTACTCGTATTTCCTTTTCTACTTCTAATATTTCTGATGCCATAAAAACGCAAGCTCAAATTTCTTAATGCTTTTCTGACGAGGTCCACTAAGTTTGAAACATGTCCGAAGCTGTCACCTTGCCTACTAACCAACATCAAACATCAGAATTTTCCTTAAGCATGTTAATTAAATTTTGGAAATTATTTTTCAAAATCATTTGCCTTCTCTTTGAGAGTCGATAATAATTTAATTATTAACTCTAGGTTTTTCGCTTTGATTCTCCTACCACGGAAAAAATTTCAATTAATTGAGAATTTTTCCATACGTCTTTCAGTACATCACTCCTAATCGACAATATAAATATAGTTATTTTTTCTCGTTTACATTTCAGTTCTGACATCATTTTGAAACATTCCCGATTGAATTTCGTTTCTCGCATCAAAAATCTTGAGTAATTTTATTTCAAGAGAGAAATCAGCACAACAATCATAGAATACCCAGCCTAGCTAATTGATTACTTGATTGATAAGAAAATGTAATATTGTTGCTGCATTTAGGTTGCAATTATAACCACGGGCAATATTGGGTATTTCTATAGAAATTCTTGGCTCATAATTCCCTTATCAAACATGAATATATGAGACTGGCGGTTCTTTATTACTATGTAGTTGTGAGCAACTATATAATACCTTAATGGCGAATCAACGTGAAGCATTGTGTACATACATGCACACACATACACACACACACACACACACAGATACACACACACACACACACACACACACACACACACACACAGATACATACACTTTCTCTCAATTTCCTTTCTCTCACAAATCTCATTCTTAGATTTCTCACTTTCTCTCTTTCACTCCACCTCTCTTTTTTCAGTCATACATACATACATACATAGTTATTAACACATAAGCAAGTGTTATATGCGCAACACTTGTACTCAGTGCCCGATTATATGAATTATAACCAGAAACCTCGAAGTAGCAAATTGGCAGCGTCACCAGAGCGTAAGCTACAAAATCTTGTGTTATTTGTTCTGGCTCTCTGAACTCTCACAACTCTCAGTTCAAATCACGCTGTTGTCAGCTTTGCCTTTCATTGTTTCGGGATCGATAAATAAAACACCATTCTTCGATGCTGCACTAGCGGAGTTTGTATGACATTAAATGCATCTCTCTCTCTCTCTCTCTCTCTCTCTATATATATATATATATATATATATATATATATATATAGTTCAAAAAAACAATAACAAAAAAACAAAAAAACAACAAAGTGAGGACGTGATATGGATAGTATTATTGGACGCTCAGGAAAGGAAAGATATATATATATATATATATATATATATATATATATATATATATATATAATTAAGGGATCAGCAAACAGTTGCTTCACCACATACCGAAGTTCAAGCTGCTATTTCTGAACTTCGGTATGTGGTGAAGCAACTGTTTGCTGATCCCTTAATTATATTTATAAATGTATAAGAACTTTAAATAAGTTCTCCACCGATAATGGTGTTTACATACCGAAGGGCTTGGTAAAAATTAATAATTGTAAATTTATTAATAAATTAATAAACCTTTACCCTTTTAATTATATATATATATATATATATATATATATATATATATATATATATATATATATATATATATATATATATATATATATATATATATATATATATATATATATACATATATATATACGTATATATATACATATATATATATATATATATATATATATATATATATATATATATATATATATATATATATATATATATATATATATATATATATATATATATATATATATATATATATATATATATATATATAAGCAATGTTAATTCTCTAAATGAAGTATTAACAGTAACTGCACGATAAAGTGTAGTATATTGCCACTTAAGTGTGGCTGACCCCTAGGGGTGGATGTTACTGTTGCTTTTAGCCCCAGGAGGACATCTCCTCCAGCTGGCTTATCGACACACGACTGTGTCCTGTTTGCCAAGGGAGTTATCCCTCTCACCTCGACCAGCAGCACGAACGTATCCGGATTTCAGGGTTATTTCCCTTCGTCGGCGTTCGACAGCTGATGACCTTGGTGAGAGAGACAAAAACCTGGCAAACCTTATATCTTCTTTTCCAGTGACATTCTTCACTGATATTGAAAAGGTGAAAACAAGCAATGTTAATTCTCTAAATGAAGTATTAACAGTAACTGCACGATAAAGTGTAGTATATTGCCACTTAAGTATGGCTGACCCCTAGGGGTGGATGTTACTGTTGCTTTTAGTCCCAGGAGGACATCTCCTCCAGCTGGCTTATCGACACACGACTATGTCCTGTTTGCCAAGGGAGTTATTCCTCTCACCTCGACCAGCAGCACGAACGTATCCGGATTTCAGGGTTATTTCCCTTCGTCGGCGTTCGACAGCTGATGACCTTGGTGAGAGAGACAAAAACCTGGCAAACCTTATATCTTCTTTTCCAGTGACATTCTTCACTGATATTGAAAAGGTGAAAACAAGCAATGTTAATTCTCTAAATGAAGTGTTAACAGTAACTGCACGATAAAGTGTAGTATATTGCCACTTAAGTGTGGCTGACCCCTAGGGGTGGATGTTACTGTTGCTTTTAGCCCCAGGAGGACATCTCCTCCAGCTGGCTTATCGACACACGACTGTGTCCTGTTTGCCAAGGGAGTTATCCCTCTCACCTCGACCAGATATAAGGTTTGCCAGGTTTTTGTCTCTCTCACCAAGGTCATCAGCTGTTGAACGCCGACGAAGGGAAATAACCCTGAAATCCGGATACGTTCGTGCTGCTGGTCGAGGTGAGAGGGATAACTCCCTTGGCAAACAGGACACAGTCGTGTGTCGATAAGCCAGCTGGAGGAGATGTCCTCCTGGGGCTAAAAGCAACAGTAACATCCACCCCTAGGGGTCAGCCACACTTAAGTGGCAATATACTACACTTTATCGTGCAGTTACTGTTAATACTTCATTTAGAGAATTAACATTGCTTGTTTTCACCTTTTCAATATCAGTGAAGAATGTCACTGGAAAAGAAGATATAAGGTTTGCCAGGTTTTTGTCTCTCTCACCAAGGTCATCAGCTGTCGAACGCCGACGAAGGGAAATAACCCTGAAATCCGGATACGTTCGTGCTGCTGGTCGAGGTGAGAGGGATAACTCCCTTGGCAAACAGGACACAGTCGTGTGTCGATAAGCCAGCTGGAGGAGATGTCCTCCTGGGGCTAAAAGCAACAGTAACATCCACCCCTAGGGGTCAGCCACACTTAAGTGGCAATATACTACACTTTATATATATATATATATATATATATATATATATATATATATATATATATGTATGTATATATATATATATACAGTTAAAGGGGCAAGACGCTAAGAAACCTGTTATGTTTATACAGAGGAAATTTTATTTTGCGGTACAATGGGTGTTTGTTTATAAACAATATATATATAAGCGCAGGAGTGGCTGTGTGGTAAGTAGCTTGCTTACCAACCACATGGCTCCGGGTTCATTCCCACTGCAGAGCACCTTGGGCAAGTGTCTTCTACTATAGCCTCGGGCCTACCAATGCCTTGTGAGTGGATTTGGTAGACGGAAACTGAAAGACGCCTGTCGTATATATGTGTATATATATATATATGTATGTCTGTATATGTGTGTCTTTATTTTTCCCCCCAACATCGCTTGACAACCGATGGTGGTGTGTTTATGCCCCCGTAACTTAGCGGTTCGGCAAAATAGACCGATAGAATAAGTACTAGGCATCCAAAGAATAAGTCCTGGGGTCGTTTTACTCGACTAAAAGCGGTGCTCCAGCATGGCCACAGCCAAATGACTGAAACAAGTAAAAGAGTAAAAAGAGAGTAAGAATATATATATATATATATATATATATATATATATATATATATATATATAAACAATATATGAGTATATGCATATATATGTGCATGTATGTACATACCTTCATCTACATGTACATATAGATACATAACTGGATACATGACGTGGCAAAAGAACATGGACAAAATGATAAACGAGGTACAACAAACAAGCAAACCACATGGAAACATCTCCTTCATCAGCTGCCACCATTAAAACACCGGCGTTTCGAAGAATTAAGGCAGTACGCATCGTTGAAATGGTTCTTCCCACGAACGCAAATTAAATTATTTTCGTGTAGGGTAGTGGCGGACGGAAAACGAGACAAGAAAACGAAACGGTAAATAAACAAACAAGCAAAAAGGCTGTACACCCAGACGTGAAGTGTGTATGTATTGATCGCTGTGAAGCACGAACAGGAGGGGCAAAGAAGTACGTGTGAGCTTGGGGAGTCCAAGAACGAAAAGAAATAGCAGCCGGACACACGTGACCAAGGCTGTGTAAATAGAAAGAGTAGCAGAAGGAAAAGAAGGGGAAGATCTGTACAGATAAATTCGTCTATTTACATAATATCGAGGTCTCTTTCTTTCCTTTGTTGTCCTTCCTATCAATATATATATATATATATATATTGATAGAAAAGGTAAGACAACAAAAGAAAGAAAGAGACCTCGATATTATGTAAATAGAGGAATTTATCTGTAAATAATATGTGACAATTATTCTGTATCCATGATAAAACTGAAATGGACGATGTTACTGTTTTGTTTTAGCCCCCAAATCATCGTTTCTACCTGGCTATACGACATACTATCTGTGTCCTTATATTTTCAAACAAGGAGCTCAGCATTCTCATCAAACGCAAAAAACATCTGTGGACTAGTTTCTGGGTAACTGTTCTTTATCAATACAGTAGCTGCTTTGGCCAGTTAGCAACGATGTTTTTCTTCTGTTAGCCGCCGCACAGTTCTGCTAGTCACCGTATGGCAACTGGAAAAATCACAAGAGAATTAAGCTCTTCAATCAGGTCGCAGAAACGCCTACCCAGTGGCCGTGACCGAGGAGGAGATAACTACGCCTAAATACTTGCATCTCACAGTCTGGGTAGGCAGCGCTGCGAGCTGATATAGGTGCATACACACCATTTGTCATCAAACGGGATATATTTTCTATGACAAAACGTAGTGAGTAGCTTGTTCACTGATTCGAACGTGCTTCAAGCATATTCAGACAGATAATAACATTGCAATTTTACTTGTCACTGCTGAGCGCTACCACTCCGTAATTTACGTTATGGTAGTGATCTAGCGTTACCGTATTCCAATAACGGAAACAAGTAAAAAGGGTAAAAGAATAAAATAGTCTGAATCGGTTGTCAGATATATTCCCGCTTTCTACATGAGGCATTGTATTATCATATCCAGTTTATGAAGTGCAAAAGGTAATATACTGTTATTAGTCCAAGACACTACTTCTATCTATAATATTGTAACGTGGAGGATTTCTGAAAACATAGCCATGCAAGCTCATACATTGTAATGCTGCAAGTTTATCATCTGATTTCCTGAAATGAACTTGAATATCACGTGATTTAATCAGAGACAGTGTGTTGAAACTAAGGCGTGGATGATACATTGTAGCCATTCAAAAAACAAAAAGCTGTTAATTTTACTTAAACATTTATCATTTAGTGTCGAAATTTTCGATCTCATCACTGATACTGTTTGATTGCAGTATTGCAATGGAAATAATATACCAGATAATAAATGTTTAAGTTAAGTTAACATATTTTGTGTATTTTTTGGATGGCTAATATGTGTTTTCGACGCTGTAATTTCGGATGTTCTGCTTGTAACTTGAGTGTTAATTCCTGGCATCAGTCAAGGAATACTTTTCGATTAGCTCCTTTGTAACACTTATGATGCTATTTATTTCCTGTACTGATTCTAGGATACACTTCGACAGTTGGTAGTTGATAGATATTGTCAAAGGTAAC
>NC_142928.1:31746573-31749073 GCF_046866305.1 Octopus bimaculoides
CTAACCTTGTGCAAATATTTGTAACCAGTATAGGATCACGTTTTAGGGGGCGCGTTGGCAGGATCGTTACCGCGTCTGAAGAAATGCGAAGCAGGATTTCTTCCGTCTTTATGTTCTGAGTTCATATACCGTCAGAGTGGACTTTGCCTCACACCATTTCGGGCATTATAAAATATGTACCAGTTGAATACTAAGCTCAATGTAATCGACTTTCCCCACTCCTTTCAAATTGCTGGCCATGTATACCAAAATTCGAAACTAATATATGACCACATATATGTGCATTTCTTTTTTTGAAATGCAACCGGTGTCTATTTTATTTTAATTTCTCTGACGTCGATAAAATACAGAGGCGAGACAATCAAGAAGTTTGATACTGTAGATTGTATCTTCTCTCCACCAAAGTAGAAATCCGGGAAGGAAGAGAATAGAAAGTAATATTAAAGGAAAAGAATAGGAAATAATATTAAAGTACCCTAAATCTGAAGTCTCTACAAGCAGAGTTCTAGTAGCAACATGGCCTAACATTGCCTTGCTTGTCATTTCTCTGGAATCGATAAATACCCAGAAAATAATAATGTAGCAACGGAGGCAGAATTGATTCTCTCCATAAAAAAAAGAATTCAGTTTCCTGTGTATATTCATGCATTTATTTTTCTACCGTTACTCCTTCGCTACGGTTCTGTAAATGTTCTCAGTCGAAATATTACTCTTAATATAAGTCTGTGCCTAGAGGCCATTTTAAATATCCTACAAATATTATTATTGCGAAGAAGCAACATCGTCACACCATATATGAATAATGTTGATCAACAATTGAGAGATTGATTCTTTTGATCGTGAATTGACAAAGCTCGACGGTTAATAGAAATATTTAGGACGGCCTACTGGGATTGCATTAAGTGGTGCACAGCAAGCATGAATACAAATTGTTTATCTTGTTTATTACAATCTGGTAATGGTCCCTATTATATTCTCAACCTATAACTCAAGGCCAAGTTTGGAGGTAAATTTTTTGACAGAAAGCGACTTATGTACATATATATGCATTAACACATACATACATACATACATACATACATACATACATACGTACGTACGTACATACATACATACACACACACACGTACATATATATATATATATATATATATATATATATATATATATATATATATACACGTACATACACACAGAGAAAGAAAGATATATATATATATATATATATATATATATATATATATATATATAGAGAGAGAGAGAGAGAGAGAGAGAGAGAGAGAGATAAATAAAGATAGATAGATAGATAGATAGATATGTGTGTGAATATGTATACTACATACGTGTGTGGGAGTTAGGCGTTTGGAATATTTTCTAATTTATTCAAGAGAAATAAACAAAGTCACAATGCTGGAAATTTGATTTTAAAAATGCTTTTAAGTTTATCGACTGTGGTAAAAATATAATTCTTCTAGATTTAGAGTTGTAAGTTTGCTATGTTACTAATTAACAAAGTATATATATGTATGTGCGTATGTAGGTATGTATATATGTATGTATGTATGTATGTATGTATGTGAATGTTTGTATGTATGTGTGTGTGAATGTATGTATGTCTCTTCTATTTTTTTTTAATTATTGTAAATATTCCAACAAAAATGCTAGGCTCCATTTTTGGGATGTAGTTAATATGCAAGACTTTTCTTTCTCAAGTTCCAAATGTGAGAAAAGTCTCGCATATTTTACTATTCCACTCACATATTGCACTTGTAATGTACGGATCAGCCGGTCAAATCCCAGTTTAAGCATTTACTAACAAAACTTAGTGCTCCAATTATTATTGGTATGATCATGAATTCATAGTCTGGATAAAGAAACTGGAGGTTTCGAAGCAGTTGTCCATAAATATCCTCTTTTTCTTTGATTTTCAAAGAGATATATCTGCAGGCAGCTTACCTCTATGATGGTACATACCTTTGCCCCTCTGTCCCAAACAACATCCGGCCTGATATGTTTACATCTGACAGAGGTTTTGATGGGAATATTCCACCAGTATTCCTTGAGTTCGTATATGTATGTATGTATGTATGTATGTATGTATGTATGTATATATAATGCATGTATGTATGCATATGTGTACGCATTTAAGAATGTAGTATCCATCTTTATCAATCTCCATATATATATAATATAGTGCAATTCCAGACTTAGAATCAGTGCATGACCTGGTGATCCACAAGAGTTGTAATGCAACATTATGTGTGCATATTGCCAGGATGGCAACACTGTGTAGGCGAGTAGCCGGATCATTCAGAACCAGAAATAAGTATACCTTGCTACTCCTAAGGAGGACATTTGTCCTCAGTCGTCTGGATTACTGCTCCCAATTGTGGTCACCGCAGAGCGTCAAATTGGTGGCTGAAGTTGAGGCTATCAAGCACCACTACACAAAAACGATTGACCCAGGGAAACAGATGAGTTATTGGGAGAGGCTACAAGG
>NC_142928.1:31754073-31756573 GCF_046866305.1 Octopus bimaculoides
TTTCTTAGTGTCTTGCCCCTTTAACTGGTAATTAAAATCATGATGTAAAGTCTACCCCTACCCTGTCCCTTTTTATAGACAGTTACTTATATCCAACTGACTACTCCTAACCTGTTATTTCCTCACTGAGGAAAAGGGATACGTAAGACAATATTTATGACCATATCTAACCATGAACTGTCAAATAACTCTTGTCCTTTATTCAAAATAGATAGTCTTCTGGTCTTAGCTTTAGTAGTTGATAAAAAGATAAATGAATTAAAAATGAATTGCAATTCCTTACAACACTATGGCCCCAGTAAGCTTCATGAGATTCTTGGAAATGTAGTCTATTCTTCGCTACAATAGCAATAACATCTTGATCTGTTAAAATATTTTAGGAAATTTATATTAATGTGTCCTACTTGTGAAAATTCTATTTATTTATTTGTGCAGCTGAAGATGACACTGCATTTAAATTGATGTAATGATTGCATTGTTCAATTAAATGGAACCGCTTGAAACTGTCGTACTGCATCACTACTTGATATCTTGTTGCTTATTTTGATTTTATATATATATTTCCTTCCAACTTGTATACACAAAATGACATAGATACGCACATATGTAAATGAAATAGGAAACTGTTCTTATTTCTATTCATTAGTCACACAATACTTTTATATATACTTTTAGGCACCAACTTGCAAATAGCGAGTAAGCCTGCGTCGTCTTTGTGAAATTCACCCTGGAAGAAATTTGAAGCTGTTCGCTGAATAAAATGTTTTCTAATAACCTAAAGGCAAGTATATTTCTCTATATGTAACAAACCCCTGAATTTGTAAAACGGAAGATTAACTGTTATCCTTAGCTCGCTGTGCACAAATCATCCGTCTATGATACAGAAAGGCTAAGACATGCGGTCATTGTTGCTGTATATGTTGAACACGGCAATTTAGAATTTGTCGACTTACTAAATGTTGTAAGATCTTTTGTACACAAAATTCAGATGGAACTGGAAATCTCTAGGGAGAATGTTTCACCTGTATGAATGGGAAAAAATTATTCTAAATATATAGACACCACAATTCACGAAAGGGAAAAAAATCATTCTAAATATAAAGACACCACAATTCATTCAGTGGTTTCAAAGCATTATTGATGATGATCCTGGAAAAGTATGGGCCATCACTAAAGAACTTCAGGTCTCGGAGTTGACTTTTAGTATTGCGGTGCACAAGGATATTCGATACAAGTCGTATGTACTGAGGAGTAGCCAATCCAGACTGGTAAAGACAGGAAAAACGTTTGACATGTGTCAATTGGCTACTTAACAAGGTTAAAAATCCTCACGAACATGGCATGCCAGCGTTCATCGCCGATGAGTAAACCGGCGACCAATAGCAACAGTGTAATAGAAAAAAAGAACAAAAAAACAAATTGTTATGTGTAGTTCCTTCTGATGTTCCAAGAGTGTCTCTTGCAATTATGAATGGAATTAGGAATTATAAGTAATGAAGGTCATGTCATGCCACTTCACATTTTCCATAGGGCGTTAGAATAAATGCTGCTGGAGACAGTTGTTAAGTTCTGAATAAATTAAGTACGCTCTTGAAGGACATACATGCTTCAGCAAATCATAGCAGGTTCTCCCAAGGCCCATGCAAAAACAAAATGGATGTCAGATAATATTTACGGTTATGTGACACCAAAACTTTAGCTTCCAGCTCTAGAGATAAAACTCCCATTCACTACGGTTGCGATACAATTGAATCCGCAATCTCACACATATATAACTTTATTCAAGGCTGGTATTCTTCAGGTGATGTTCAAAAGGAATAATAACAATTTACTACTGGCATGTTGACGTTTCTGGTAGGCAGATTTAGGCAGTCATCGAAGCTGAAAGTAGATTCATAGTATAGTAGTTTAAGAAAGCTACCATGTACATAAACCTTTTATGGAAATACCCTAGGTATTTGGTGTATGCATGTATATATATATATATATATATATATATATATATGCATACCTACCTACCTACCTACCTACCTACCTACCTACCTACATACCTACATACATACATGCATACATACACACACACACACACACACACACACAAACACACACACACACACACACACACACACACACACATATATATATATATATATATATATATATATATATATATATATATATATATATATATATATATATATACATATATATATATATATAGATATAGATATATATAGGATATGAGCGAAAGTGGTGTCAATTAGACCCAGAAGTTTCAAGTAATACTGAGTAAGCGCTGTGGATAGACCATAGTTAAGCTCCAGGTTCGTTGATTATGCGAATAAGGGGTCCAACACAGGTCATATATGAGCGTGTGAATATAAGGATTTCGTAATGAGATGAAGAATCAAGGCTGTGTATAATATAGAACATGTTCTACATTATACACAGCCTTGGTTCTTTATCTCATTACGAAATCCTTATATATATATATATATAT
>NC_142928.1:31766573-31769073 GCF_046866305.1 Octopus bimaculoides
CGTTTTATTTTAGAATAGCTATGATATATAATTAAAACAAAAAGAAATGAAACTAAATATTCATAAGAGCGAACGCTCATAGCGTTTAAAAGTTTAAGGTTATGTCTATGTTTCTTTATATACATATATACATATACATATACAGGTGAGCACATAAGTGCAAACACGCCGGGCGAAATGCTTACCGGTCTTTCTTCTGTCGTTACGTTCTGAGTTCAAATTCTGCTAAGGTCGACTTTGCCTTTCCTCCATTCGTGGTCGATGAATTAAGTACCAGTTGCACACTGGGTTCAATCTAATCGACTGGCCCCCTTCCCTAAAAGTTCGGGCATTGTGCCTAGAGTAGAAAAGAATACCAAAAGTAGAGTAATAGACATCACAAGTGTCCCACGAACGGAAGCGTGAAATCCTGGGTAACAGTCTTTTGATAATTTGGCAGCTTTAATAAAAGTATATATATATGTATGTATATGTATATATATGTGTGTGTGTGTGTGTGTGTATACATATACAAAATATACTATATATATATATATATATATATATATATATATATACACAAACACATGTACGCACATACTGAATTACTAGGTTTGTTGGGGCGTATCTTTTAGCTTTTATCTGTTACTTGTTTCAGTCATTGGACTGCGATCATGATGGGGAACTATCTTGAAGGGTTTAGTCGAACAGATCTATCCGAGTCTGGTATTTATTCTATCTCTTTGCATTCTTATTTCTTCGGTGGTAAATTAAAACTTCACCACCACCACCACCACCACTACCAAGTCTTGGTTTGCCGCTGGAGCTTTTCACTGTTTGAGGCACACGAACCAAACCTCAAATTTGAGAATAGCTCCCTCCTTTCCAACCACAGTTTCTTTCTCTAAAAGTGCTCTCCTTGAATAATCACAGTTTGGCAAAAGAAAAAAAAATGAAGTTACGCTAAATAATGTTGTTTTAACACTCTCGAATATTTACAGTTAGAATGCCTTTAATCATATGTTTCTTTGATCATGCTTGAGCGTGGCTTACGAATGTGTACTGAAAAAGTCTTAGTCTGTCTATGACGGAGTGACGCTAGAGCTGTGAAATGTTGCATGCATTAATTTCAACTTTTCTTGTTAATAACTGCATTGTTTCTGAACTAGAATCAAAGTGATACTGTGACAACTATCAAGCACTTGGGCGACTGGAGCCTATAACAGAAACACACAGTGATATCGAACTTGAATCTTCAGAGTTGTGCAGCGAACTTCTTATCCATTCAGCCATAGCTGTAGGTGAAATGAATTGCAGACTACTGCAAGCAATTCAACAAAATCCTACGAAATATTTGGAAATAAATAGACATTCATTTACACTTTTATATTCTTACTACGTTTAGTCTTTGCGCCGTGGCCATGTTGCAGTACTGCCTTCAGAAGTTTAACAGATAGTTGGTCGACGGTGTTGTAGATACAAACATTTCTGCTGTGCCTGTGTTGTTTCCAGAAGTAGTGTTTTGACCCAAATACCCTTATCCCTTCTCCACTGATGGATATGCCACGAAGGAAAGATACGTCAATATGTTCTCTACATCCATGAAATCACTTGGGATCCCCGATAACGACACCAATAAGTGAAAAAACAATAATGGTCAGATGAACTCCTGCAAAGAACAAATAAAGGATTATTCCGATTTCAAAGATTGACTAGACTCACGTCATACGGAAACACAGTCTTTTCCTTTTTACCAATTCCGTCTCGTCTCTCACTCTTCTCTCTCCTACCTCGTCTCTCTTTCTCTCTCTCTCTCTCTTCCCTCTCCTGCCTCGTCTTTCTCTCTCCTTTCTCCTGCCTTGTCTCTCTGTTTCTCTTTGACTGACACATGCATACGTCATTTCGTTTACATACAGTGGTGCAAATTTATACGATAAACAGCCACGCTTTCAGGTTACGTAACAATAGATATAGCAATATACATATTCTTGCTGCTGATTAAAAATTATTAATTTTCGGTTGAAAAAAAACTGATACGTATCATATTGTTCTTGAAGTGAACATCTCAAATATGTATTTTTCCCTCGTTTTACGAGGTAGTGCTGAAAAGTTCCTGGCTTTAATGGTAACGCGAAAGGCCCATTTGGAGACCCAACTTTCCGAGTTCTTTTACAGGGCTTAGAAAAACTGAAGGGCCGCTGTAATAAATGTGTGAATCTGAGAAGAGAATATGTTGACTGAAATCATAATATACTCATCCTCATGTATTCTCTTTTATCCGAAACCAGGACCTTTTCAGCATCCCCTCTTATATTGAGTATGCATTTTCTTTCTTCGCTACAATTATTTTCAAGCTGTTACAGTTGACTCAAACTTTTGATTAATTACGCGCTTAATAACGCAAGATAACTTCAGAGATTTTCATGACAGTTTAGTTATTGCTGAAGATATGCTTCTAGAAAAATGTGATGGGATATAATCGAAGGAGAGATATTAATAATGTTTGATAATGAGAAACAGA
>NC_142928.1:31771573-31774073 GCF_046866305.1 Octopus bimaculoides
TAAATTGAATGTTTAAAAGAAAAGCGGAGACAGTACATTTTGTATTCTAAATGTAACTCAAATATCGGAAACATAAAGTTCATCTCTGTAAATATTCAGGTGTATATGTGTGTCATTTAGATGTTCTGAGCTTTGCGCGTTTTTCTGGTTTGTAAGTGTTATACTAATGTTCTCTAATGCAAAAACATGAAACTCAAAGAGGCGTGATCGAAGTTATCGTGTATAAACATGGATATGTTCCCAAAAGCACACACACACACACACACACACGCTCGCTCGCGTGCTCACATGCTTCATCATGGGATTCTCTCCATAATTGAATGTTTGAAGGTAAAGCGGAGAATTTGCATTTTTTATTTCAAATGTGGCTCATCTCTACAAATATTCAGGTGTATATATATATGTGTAGCATTGTGATGTTCTAGCTTTACGTATATATATATATATATTATGTTAATTATTTATTTGTTTTATTTTTAATTTGCAAATATTATACTAATGTTTTTTCATGCAGAACTACTTTTCATCAAAACTTCTTTCAAAAATTGAATGTTTGAAAGAAAAGGGGAGATAGTACATTTTGTATTCTAAATATAACACACAGAGGAGAACAAGAAAGAGGGAAAAAGAAGGAAACAGGAGATGAAAGAACAAAGAAAAAGAGGGAAAGACAGAAAGAAAGCAAAAAGAGTTTCAGTGATGACCACACCGCCCCTTTCTTGTATATTTCTATCTATCTCCATTGTCATAGAACCTCACAAAAAAAAAACAAAAAAAAAAACAAGCAAACAAACAATGTTCTCTTCTAAACAAAATACCCCAAAACATCTGTCTTATATAAATGAACAAGCTGCTTGTAGATTCACAAATTTTCTTTTGACAAGTTCGAGAAACGAATGAAAGCGCTGATAATAATGAACAAATAAAAATATTTTTTGTCCAAAATTCTCACGTTTTTCTCAATATACATATATATATACATATCTGTAGAGAGAGGGAGAGAGAGAGATAATGTTATAGTTTACTTTTGCGTTAATGTAAAATCAACAAAGAAAAAAGGTGCTCCATCCAATGAGAGATAAATATAATTTTATGAAAACAATATGCAGTTACGAGCTACCAATAGTTTCCTACTATGGATATTTCTGGGCAAATTATAACACGTCTTGTCTTTCAGCCATCATGCCATCATGTATATATATATATATATATATATATATATATATATATATATATATACACGTATATATATTCATATATATACAGGGTGCATAAAATATTTGAGAACAAATTTATGTTTATAAAAAAAGCAGATATATAATAAAAGACAATAACTTTATTTATCAAAAAATGCTATGAGAATAAAAATAAACCTTCTTTTCAACAAAGTCACCTTCAACAAAGTCACCTTCAACAAAGTCACCTTCAACTAAATCATCTACATACACGAATGAAGTGTTGCTGGTTCATTTTGGACATGACTCTGATTATGGCAACTTTCATAGAATCTTTGGCGCTGTGGGCGTGTTCATTGACCTCTCTCTCAACAACGATCCACATGTAGTAATCCAATGGATTGAGATCTCGGGAATTAGGAGACCAAATGTTAGAGACTATGTGATCATGAAAATTTTCAGCCATCCATTCCTGTGTAACTAAAGCCATGTGTGATAGTGTAGAATCTTCCTGAAACTCATATGGCTTTCCATTGCATACACTGTCTATCCAGGGCTTAACAATTATTTCCAGGACCCCAATGTAGACGGCAGAGTTAACTCTAAGGCCTTGTGAAAAGAAGTGAGGAGGCATCACATGTCTTTCATTGATGACAGCTCATAAAACCATGACAGTTGCAGGAAATTCTGTACACATAACACTTGGAACTTCCGAAGGGTCTGTACATAGCTATCTGTCATTTCTTCTGTTACCTTTTTGATCTTGGTCGAAGTTTTTCTCGTTTGAGAAAAACAAAATCAAATCTTCTTCTGCTGGATTTTTCAGTTTGCTTAAGAGCCTTTTAGATCTGTTGTAGTAATTTTCTTTTGCTTTTTCTGACAAATTGACCTTTCCTCATCATATAAGACTTATATCTTATGCCTTTGTGGACAACATTTCCGACTGTTCCGTCCTTACACATGGCGATCTTTTGCAATTGACCTCATGGACTTTTTGGGATTGTAATCAATGTTCTGTTGAACTTGCCGAATTCAAGTTTTCTGATAATTTCAGAGCGTTTTGAATGCTTTTTATGCTTTGATACTGGTGATACGTTTCCATCTTCAGTCTCTTGCTCCTTACAAACTTTGTAGGCGAAAGTTCTGCCAAATTTTAAAACTCCAGATAATTCTAAATCACTTTGCTCAGCCTCTATAACCACAATACCAGCATGCTTCTTCGTTTCTTGAGTAAGCTAAGGGTCTGCCATTATTATTTTCTGAAAGAAAAATTATACAGAGTTAGCAAAAAATGCAGCAATGGCCCAAAGTATGTATATATATAT
>NC_142928.1:31784073-31799073 GCF_046866305.1 Octopus bimaculoides
TATCTATGTATATATACAAACAAATGTATATGTGAGTATGCTTATATCAATGAACCACCAAAGTGTGATGATCGCACAAAACACCATATTGGTGAATTCCAACCGCACGTTATTTCTATTGGGATAGAGTTTATTTCATCCTATGCCTGCCATGTCTTTGTATTGTCTAAGTTAAAAAGTCAACTTGAAATACTGTATAGGGAGTAGCAAAAACTGGTTAATCTGTCGTCACTTTTTCGAAGAATATTTAAAACTGTATGTTGTAAATAGGCCCCAATATTGTAAAACACTTTCCTGCGGGAGGTGTAGGAGTGGCTGTGTAGTAAGAAGCTTGTTTCCCAGACACATGACTTGGGGATCAGTCCCACTGCGTGGAACCTTCGCCAGGTGTCTTAAACTATAGACTCCGGCCAACAAACCCTCCGGCCAACAAAGCCTTGTGAGTGAATTTGTTAGACGGAAACTGAAAGAAGACCGTCGCATATATGTATATATAAATGTGTGTCTTTGTGTCTGTGTTTGTCTCCCTAACACCTCTTGACAACCGGTACTGGTACGTTAACGTCCCCGTGATATTGTGGTTCGACAAAAGAGAGTGATAGAATAAGTATCAGGCTTTTAAAAATAAGTACTAGGGTTGACACATTTAACAAAAAAGTTATTCAATGCGGTGCCAGAAAACTCTTGCCGACTTGCAAACTAAACCAGTCCCAGAGATGATGTTTTGGTATATAAAGGAACATAACTCTCAACTCAACCCCTGCTCCGTTCGTTTCATCATCCTTTTCACACCAACCTCCCAAAATAGAGAGCAGTCGCAATATCTTATTCCATAGCAGATACCTCAGATGAGCGCAGGGTTACATAATCGGACTGTTACCTAACACTCCGTTGAACCCCTAGTGCGAAACCGATTGGTAAGATCAGCCATAATGGATATATAATACTGTATATATATATATATATATATATATATATATATATATATATATATATATATATATATATATATATATATATATATACATCTTGGATGATGTGTGTGTTTTGCTAATAATAGTATTGGTGATGGCAATAATGCGACCCTGATGAGATGGAGTATCCAGAAATTTGTAATATGTTGTAATTTGTTACAATATTTTACGAGACATCTTATGATGTGGTTTATTTTTCCGGGATACCCTATTGAAATGTGCATAGGTTTGGCTTATTGTGGTTGTTTCTGTTATTATAATTGTTGCTGCAATAAAGTATCTTCAATGCATTGATTTTGAGCTCTATCCTTTAAGAGACATGTATACATATATATATATATATATATATATATATATATATATATATATATATATATATATATATATATATATATATAGAGAGAGAGAGAGAGAGAGAGAGAGAGAGACACACATACACGCATTAATTATTAGTGACGGAAGCAGTATTAATACCAAAGCGTAAAATTTATATCCAAATTAACATGGATATCTTCTTAGAACTCCGTATACTGCGTTATTAGCCTTGAGAGATCCTCTCATAAAGGCGTTTGGTAAATGAAAACAGACACGTAGATCGTAGCAGACGATAATCGTGTGTCATCGGCACCGGAAATTCCATATCACGTGATTTTATTCTACTGGCAATCATCACAGGAAAGCGTTCGGCCATATATTTACATATTTATATAGGTAAAAAATATAAGTAGTCCATGGCGTTATATAAATATTTCAAGGATTAATATAAAAAAAAATAACCGTGAAATTTATGGAAAATTTGACAAAAACAAGTCAAACGGAAAATTTGACAAAATCAAACAAACAGAAAATTCATTGCTAATTCCTCATCACTCAACGTCCAAGAAATCTTAGTAGTTTCACACCGTTATCGTTGAGACTACACCTTCATTGGAGGTGCCGATGCAAAACAGTCACTGGAAGAAGTTAAACGTACAGGACAATGTCGAAAACAAACGAGACAAACTAAAATAATTATAACTATACATATGCAACAAAAAGAAATTCGATTATAAAACAGACGAATGTGAGTGACGCAAAAGGAAATGGAAAAGTCCTAAACGACTGGAGACACAGGAATTGCAGAATGAAGGAAGAAATAAACAAACCGTGGAGAAAAAATGAAGGATCACAAAGAAGCGTGACCGACCAAGACGGAGTCCAAAGGAAGAAGAATGACAGGAGCTTAGATAGACACGGGTCATGGGATAGTGGGAGGAGAGAGAGAGACGTGGAGAGCAGAAGTATAGAAGAAACAGAGGAGAGTATTAAGAAGGGAAAGAGAGAAAGAGAGAGAGAGAGAGAGAGAGAGAGAGAGAGAGAGAGAGAGGAGGAAGGTAAAAGAGAAGCAAAGAAAGGAAAGAAACAAACTTGAGTATCGCACAAAAAATATTTCAAGAATATTTTTACAGATAGGTTAAAAGTACTTATGTTTGTTACATAACTATTTCAAGGATTTTTATAAAAAACATAACAACCGGAAATACACACACACAGGCCCAAACATTTGTATGTACCTAACATCAACCTAAAAACAGTGTTGTTTCTTTTACATCCTCGTAATTTAGCGGTTCGACAAAAAATACACTAAGTTCTGGACTACAACAAGTCAAAGAACAAAATAATATACTGACACATACACTCACATATTCGGCTACTTGTATTTTAAGTAAACCATCTTCTGTGCGTTATCATTTCTATTACTCGATGTTTTCTGTACAGTTATGAGAGTTTCTCATATTAATATTACATTTGATGTGACATATTCCCAATGGAAAGAGCAATTCTAAAGATAGTTGTGACGATGGTAGACTTGTAAGCCTATCAGGTGTTTGGAAAACATTGAAGGTACAGATATCAAGTAGTGATTAAAGGTAGAAATATATTAAAGCGATTTCACGTTATTTTAACGAGATGACCTGAACGACACGTCAGTATTTTCGTAGAGTGTTGAATTCTGTCTGTTCTAAGGAGAGAAGGCATTTTCTTTGATACGATACAAATGAACAAGCTCCCGGCTTATTGTGTAGCATAATAACACAACCATCTGCAGTTTTCGCTAGACAGATA
Organism: Octopus bimaculoides; assembly: GCF_046866305.1. Lineage (NCBI taxonomy): Eukaryota > Metazoa > Mollusca > Cephalopoda > Octopoda > Octopodidae > Octopus > Octopus bimaculoides. The sequence continues at coordinate 31,787,154 of NC_142928.1, forward strand.
ATCTTTTAAAAATACATCTGGACTTCGAAACCTGTCTGTAGCCACACCCCGCTGTTATTTTACACTAATTCTACAATTCAAGTCATATATTTATTAAAAAACAAAAAAAAAAAAAATGAAACAGACCTAGATTAGAAGGTGTAGGTCATTGAAAGTGATCACGAATGGTAATGAAAGACTTGGACTAACGTAGCTGATTGATTGGCCGAACGATTAAACAAACAATTGAGTTATTGATTAATGTTTTTGAATTGACAAAGGATCATAAAGGAAGTAAAATAGAGCCAATACCTGTGTTTATTATTGGCATAATGACGCTTCTGCGATACAACAAAAGTATAATTCGTATAGCTCATTGATGTTTTGCATTTTCTTTGGTCAATAATATCGTTTTATTCTTTTACTCTTTTACTTGTTTCAGTCATTTGACTGCGGTCATGCTGGAGCACCACCTTTAGTCGAGCAAATCGACCCCGGAACTTATTCTTTGTAAGCCTAGTACTTATTCTATCGGTGTCTTTTGCCGAACCGCTAAGTGAAGGGGACATAAACACACCAGCTTCAGTTGTCAAGCAATGTTAGGGAGACAAACACAGACACACAAGCACACACACACAAACACACACACACACACACACACACACACATATATATGTACATATATACGACGGACTTCTTTCAGCTTCCGTCAACCAAATCCACTCACAAGGCTTTGATTGGCTCGAGGCTATAGTAGAAGACACTTCCCCAAGATTCCACTCAGTGGAACTAAACCCAGAACCATGTGGTTGGTAAGCAAGCTACTTACCACAAAGCCACTCCTGGTCATATCTTTTTAATCATTGCTTTCGATTTTAGTACAAGGCCAGCGATTTGAAGGAACGGAGCAAGTCGGTTATGTCGAGGGCAGTATTTAACAGCTATTTTAATTCATTAACCCAAACGAATGAACGACAAAGTTGACCTCGGTAGCAATGAAATCTAAACGTAAAGAAATCCCTGTAAGCATTTTTATCTGGTGCGCTAATGACTCCACCAACTCGCTGCATCATTTCTGCAATTGATAATGAAAGGAAAGTATCTGAGCAATTCAGGATTCATAAATAACTCACTTTTCAACTAAACAAGTTTATCCATTTCCCAACTGTATATATACAAACACACACACACACACACACACACACACACACACATATATATATATATATATATATATATACATACATACACGGGCGCAGGAGTGTGTGTGTGGTAAGTAGTTTGCTTACCAACTACATGGTTCCGGGTTCAAGACACTTAGGCAAGTGTCTTGTACTATAGTATCGGGCCAACCAAAACCTTGTAAGTGAATTTGGTGTACGGAAACTGAAAGAATCCCGTCGTATATATATATATATATATGTGTGTGTGTGTGTGTGTGTGTGTGTGTGTGTGTGTGTGTGTGTGTGTGTGTGTGTGTGTGTATGTGTGTGTGTATGTGTGCGTGCGTGCGTGTGTGTGTGTGTGTGTGTGTGTGTGTGTGTGTGTGTGTGTGTGTGTCCAACATCGCTTGACAACCGATGCTGGTGTTTTTACGTCCCCGTAACTTAGTGGTTCGGCAAAGAGTCTGACAGAATATAGAATAAGTACTACACTTACAAAGAATAAGTCCTGGGATCGATTTTCTCGACGAAAAGGCGGTACTCCAGCATGGCCGCAGTCAAATAACTGAAACAAGTAAAAGGAATTAAAGAATAAAAGAATATGTGTATGTATGTATGTATGTATGGATGGATGGATGGATGGATGGATGTATGGATGTATGCATGTATGTATGTATGTATGTATACACACACACGCGTGTCTATGTTTGAGCGCGTGCATGTGTAATAACAACTCAGGTAAGTAATTTATCCGTCTGTGTAGGAGCGAAATAAAGTTAGTTCTTCTAAATCTAAATTCGATAAACAACGCTATTGTTAATGAAGTACCAGTAATACCCAACACTCTATTATTGTGTCTCCTATTCACTGTATCATACAAAAGGTAACCTTGTGCCTTATCAGACGTCGTTTCTTCGCAATTTCGTATTTCAATTTGTACTACGCTTGACACCGATCTTTCTCAATTGTTCAAACGTGAAGTGAATATATTCGACAATTAATCTCGCCTTAAGCAGAAGATGTCAACGAGTTTGGCAGCGCCATTAAAAATACCTTGAAGATATTTTCGGCATTTGAGATATAAAATTCATTCACCTCTTACTGACTATTTCCCTTTCTTTTTCTTCCTTTTATTAATTCTCCCTTTCATTCTCTCTTACACTTTTGCTCTCCCTCTCTGTATTCCTTCCTCGCTTCCTCGCCATCTTTCTTTTCATTTTCATCTTCTCAAAAGGTAGACTCGCTAGAGAACTGTCAACTGCCTTTCTTAATTTCGCTAATCAAAAATAAACACAAGGACACATACATACGCACGCGTGATAGAGTATTCACTTATGCGCTCGCTATCACACACACACACACACACACACACAACCACACATGCACACATACAGAAACACACACATACACACACAAACACTCTCACTTCGAGACATACAAATACATACGCATTTTCATATATAATGGCACATATACACACAACAAACGCGTGTGTATTCATGTGTGTATATGTACAAGTGTATGTTAATGTGTGCATGTGCATGTGTGTCTGTGGGTGTTTGTGCATGTGTGTGTTTGTGCATGTATGTGTTTGTGTATGTGTGTGTTTGTGTACGTGTGTGTTTGTGCATGTGTGTGTGTGTGTGTGTGTGTGCGTGTGTGTATGTGTATGTGTGTGTGTTTTCTCTTTCTGTCTTATTGAATACAATGTTGCAACGTGTTTAGTTACGGATAGCTCCTTTGATAACTGAATACTATCTACTGTTATCTCTCTCACTTTGTCTGTCTGACTGACTGTCTGTCTGCCTGTCTGTCTGCCTGTCTGTCTGCCTGTCTGTCTGTCTCTGCATGCATGTATGTATGTATGTATGTATGTAGGTATAGCTCTCTCAATTATTTGCCATTCAATCTTTTTCTTGCTTTCTACGTTTCTACTCTGTCTTCCTCTCTCTCTTTCCTCGTTCCTGTCTAGGTATTTACATTTCTTTTACTGTAATATGTAATACTCACATTACGTATATCTCGTAGTGAGTATCTTCGATTAGAGATGAAAGTTATCGGCAAACAAAGCCTCATTTAACTCCTCTCATTTCAACCATGACTCAATTTTGACTGGTAATGATATGACCATCATATGTTTGTGTGGTGCTTGTTTCAGTCGATAAAATACGGCCACGCTAGAGCAACTACTTGAAGAGCTTTAGTCGAATGAATCGACTTTCGTATTTATATTGTATCGATTTCTTTTCCGGAACAGCTAAGTTACGTGGGCGTAAACACACCAGCACCGGTTATCAAGCGGTGGTGTGGGACAACACAATCACAAAGACACACAGACACACAGACACACACACACACACACACACACACACACACACACACACACACACACATACACACACACACGCACACACAGAAAAAAGACGGGTTCCTTTCAGTGCCCTCTTCGAAATTCTATCAGCGTTGGTCGGCCCAGAGATATATATGGTCGGTCCAGAGGTATATATGGTCGAGCCAGAGATGTATACGTCCAAGATGCCACTCTGTGAAACTGAAACCGGAACAGTTGAATATAGTACTATAGTCATCCATTTAATGAAGTAAAGATACACGCACGCACACACCTACACAAACACGAACAGAGAGACATATCTGTGATGAGTATAGCTATATGAGATACACGTTCCAACAGCAATTTCCAAAGAAACTTTTATATTGCACATGCATATAATCATTTATCTTGATTTTGTGAGCTTTCCTTTGTCTGAAAATGGCGTCCATATTCAGGCAATTCTCAGCCCTAAATTCGTCATGGTTGTATATAAGGCTTCAACAAGTAGTATAGCACTCGATTAACTAAGAGATTAAAGATATTACAATAATAAAAGCCACAAATCTTGTGAAATACAGCTACCCGCGGTTCCCTGGTCGGAATATTAATTTATTTCACCAATATTCAAGCTGATAAAAAAACAATAATAAAACAAGACGGCTTCACAATCCGTCTTGCTTTTATCAGCTTGAAAAATGGCGAAATAAATTAATATATCCACCAGCACACCTTAGGCAGCTGTATTTTGCAACTTATTATTATTATTATTATTATTATTATTATTATTATTATTATTATTATTGATGATGCTGTTGTTGTTGTCATCACACACACACACAGACACACACACACACACATGTATGTGTATGTTTGCAACATCGCTTGCGGCCGTGATACGTCACGTCTGCTGAAACCGTACACCTGCACTGACCTGTACAGCAGAGCAACGCTTCTAATTTGAACCACATTAAACTAAAATAATGCTGTACATACAAAATCTAACAATGTGGTCGTTACGATGTTTGATAACTAGCAGTCAAGTCGCCCTGAAATCATACACTACCGTTTTAAAACTGAAGTACGTACTGTACATTTGTAGTTCGGGGTACTTTATGCCGGAAAAAATATGATACGGTTACTTTTTGTAATAGGGTTGTTGCTGCTACTGTTGCTGCGGCTACTACTACCGAAGAAAAAACGCTATAAGCAGTTGAATACCATCCATACTGTTTCCTCTCTGCCCTAGCGTTTTGTATTGCATATTTTTTAATGTAATTTATTGGAGAGGCTTTATCGAAGTTCAAATCTTGCTCGAGTCAAATTTAACTTTTATTCTACGGTGTCGAATATAGCATTTCTCCTTTAGTGTGGCCGAATTGTTGTTGTTGTTGTTGTTGTTGTTGTTGTTGTTGTTCTTCTTCTTCTTCTTCTTCTTCTTCTTCTTCTTCTTCTTCTTCTTCTTCTTCTTCTTCTTCTTCTTCTTCTTCTTCTTCTTCTTCTTCTTCTTCTTCTTCTTCTTCTTCTTCTTCTTCTTCTTCTTCTTCTTCAATAGTCCAGCCATGTCACAAACTGTGATACCGATTTCACCTGAGAGTTACGTTAACAATTCTGGGTGTTTGTGAAGTACTTGAAAATTTTAATTTCAGGTGCACAAATGTAGTTGATCAGATCAAACAGTCGAATACCTCCATTACAAAAAGATTCCCTCACCTGGTTCCTTTTCTTGGTTTCTTTTTCCTACCACTTTCAGAGTGCGTCTCATTTCAAACCCAGCAAGGAAAAATTTGTCCTTATTTTTTTGTCCTAGAATTTTTACTATATGAATCTTCACACACACTCTCTCCCTCTCTATTTTACTCTTTTACTCGTTTCAGTCATTTGACTGCGGCCATGCTGGAGCACGGCCTTTATTCGAGCAAATAGACCCCAGGACTTATTCTTTGTAAGCCTAGTACTTATTCTATCTGACTCTTTTGCCGAACCTCTAGGTTACGAGGACGTAAAGACACCACCATCGGTTGTCAAGCGATGTTGGGGGACAAACACAGACACACAAACACACACACACACACACACACACACACACACACACACACACACACATATATATATATATATATATATATATATATATATATATATATATATATATATATATATATATATGTATGTATACATATATACGATGGGATTCTTTCAGTTTCCGTCTACCAAATCCATTCACAAGGCTTTGGTCGCCCCGAGGACATAGTAGAAGACACTAGTCCAAGGTGCCACGCAGTGGGAATGAACCTGGAACCATGTGGTTGGTAAGCAAGCAAATTACCACACTGCCACTCCTGCGCCTACTTTTCTTTCCAAAAGTCAGCTCAAAACATTTTCAAACTGAATGCCACACAGCGAATCCCTTCTAAAATCAATCTTCACTTGTCTTTACTCCCGCAGAATTAATTAAAAAGAAACAAACTAAAGAAGCCCATTAAGGTACTATCTCCGATTCAGGGTCAAATTTTAACTGACATATTTAAAAAGATTACATGTTTTAGTCTTGATCTGTTATTTCTCATATCTTACTTCCTTTCTAGACGTGGGCCACGTGACGTGGTGTTTCCTGCTGATGGTCCGCTATCATAGAGGACACAATAGCCTTTAGATTAGAAATAGGAATTTTAAACCAAGGAATAAAGAAGGTGCACAGAATATACGCATTTGTTAATTCTTTTCCTTACACATTATAAAAGACTTATCTACTTTTGAACTAACATCATTTGTCCAACTCTATCAGCTCTTATATTTTCTGATATCTTTTTCTTTTTCATTTTTTTTTTCAGACATGTCACTTAAAATGGGAATTTTCTTTCACTTTCAAACACCGTACTTCATTCATCTTAACTAACTTTACAAGGTGCTAATGTATTGCTGAAATTTAATTGATGTGAAATGAAGATAAAATTCAAAGTTAAAAAACCCCAAAAAGCAACAACAAAAACAAATGTATTTTAACAGTGCCCAATGGCATTTAAGAGCTAGCTTAGCTTCTATGGACATTTTAGTTGTAAAAGTGTGATTTTTGCTGGTATTATAGATATACAGAACTGTCAAGTGTGTTCAATAGAAAAGTATGCCGCTATTTTATTTACCGCAAAATATAGGAAACAGAAGTGCATATATATATATATACACACACACATATATATATATATATATATATATATATATATATATATATATATATATATATATATATATATATATATATATGAGTGTATGTATGTGTGTGATACATAAGCACATATGTACACACACGTGTATATCTACACATACACACACACACACATATATATATATATATATATATATATATATATATATATATATATATACATATATGTCCATATATATGTATGTATATATACATGTATATATATGTATATATATATATATATATATATATATATATATATATATATATATATATATATATATGTATATATGTATATATGTATGTATGTATATTCGTATGTGCGTATAAGCGCACGTGTGAGTGGGTGTGCAAGCGTGCGTATGTATGTGTGTGTGTATTCATAAGCATACATATAAACTATTCAGTTAGTTAGCTCTCATGCCTCGGGGCAAACAACAAGCGAAAGAATTTTAAAAATTTTAAAGGAAGGGAGGGGGTAGTAAACAAAAGTTTCATTTCCTTTGATCGCTGATACTCTTATCGTAGCCGTCTCTTCTGAAGATGTTTACATGTAAACAAAAAAAAAAAAGTGATACTCTGTAAATCTACACAACTGAATTCAATTAGGTTTTACTTCTTCCCCTACCTTCCCATCCTCCCCTTCCTCCTCCTCCTCCTCCTTTTCCTAATTCTGCCACTCTCGTCTGCCACTCCGTCTCTGCTACCAACCTCACCTACATGAATTCCCTCACAATCACATTTATTTCCTATCTCCTGTTTCGATTTATTCGTCAATATCTTCGTTCACCAGCATCGCCAGCATCACCAACATCATCACCAGTATCACCTACTGGATCAGCGACGTCACCGTTGTGGCTATTGCTTCTAACCTACACTTCCTCCTCTTTAGCATCATCGTCGTCGTCGTCGTCGTCGTTTTCTTCTTCAATACCGTTATTGTCAAATTTATGAAAGTAGGGTGAATTCAAAAGCATGTGTGATTGTCACTTCTGCCAGGTCTAGCTAACCTATGGCTACATGATCCTTTCACGCATCTTCAAAACATGCATAGATGCAAACTCAACCTACGAAGTGCAATCGGCATGTTAGATATAGCAAACAGAAGTCCCCTTCAATCATATCGAACCTTCACAAAGAAAGACACGTTTTTAGACAATATGATCCGGGATTAGGTTCTCTGAATACAGGGAAAAAAACATAGTGGCCACAGCCGGATTTTGTTTTGACCATGATTCATTCGGTCAGGGAGAATCTAGGGACGAAGCAACTACATACTGTCAGTTATAGAAGCAGATGATATCTCAAACTCTGCCAGAAGATGCCTACAACTTAACCAATGTTACATGAATCCCTCAAATGCTTGGTTCACTCTAAAGATTTCTCAAATCCCTTATGTCTCATATTACTAACAACACCCAGCTTGACACCCTGTCTGTGACCACGACTATTGATCTAGTCGATTCGATCACCGGAACAGTTTGACCGTGTAATTAACGTGAAAGTGGCTGAGCACTCCACAGACAAGCTTATCCTTAACGCAATCCTTAGAGAGATTTAGAGTGACACATCGAATGTAACAAGGCTAGCCTATTGAACTACAGGTACAACTTATTTTTTACCAGCTGACTGGACCGGAGCAACGAAAAATAAAGTGTCTTGTTCAAGGACTCAAAGCGCTAACGGGAACTGAACTCACGACCTTACGATCGTGAGATGAATACACTAACCACTAAACCACGAATCTTCACACTAACAGCACCAGAAAACAATAAACTCTAATAATTATGAAAATATTATGGAAAATCAACACTTACACATACACATAAAAGGAGTTACACTCCGCATAACATTTACAACACATATAAAGATAAATAGTAGAGATAAGGAAATTAACGCATAAACATCGTTAGATTATTGACAGACACATCATCAGCCTATAGAGAAAACCAATAACAATCGTTTGGAAAGATAATATTCAGTGTATAATGAATAATATCAAACCTATCTGGAGATCCAAGCTGATGCTATTGAACCGTAATAAACTACGATGAACACAAAATGGCACACTTCATATCGCATCACATCATCATACACAACTTACACGTAGAGTGTACATATAGACCATATATTCAGAGGAACAGATACAAAATACAAGCAAAGGAATTGTTACGAAAACCCTCGCCATACTAGAAATAGCAGCCAAATCTTTGACCTTCATACACACCGATTTTGGAAGCAAAATATCCTTCAAACATGCACGTTCATCAACAACGTTACCCTATGAAAAGGGTTATTTTTCCTAATATCTCCAAATATACATAAAGAGTATAAAATACACGTAGAAGCGTTTGCAACATCAATAGCTTTGCAAATCTCAAACACATGTATACATATTCCAAATACGACTCCGAATGATTTGAAGAACTGAAAGGCAGTGTCGTACAAATCACCAATATGTGCAAAGGAACTGCCGTGCAGAAGTAACTCTTTTGTTCTAGCTGCGTTTATCCTCCCTGCATTGACTGAGGCCAACGCCGAAATCGACAACACTAGATAAATATAACCCTCTTAAGTACGAAATAGCCTGGCTATGGAAAATGAATGAAGTGAATATAGTACCAATTATTGTTGGATCCTTGAGAACAATATCAGACGGCACCAAGGGTAATATAAAGGAAATTGGAATAGAGTGCCCAGTAGAATTGTTACAAAAGTTTTGCCTCAATTGGCAAGGCGAAAATAACCAGGGAAGTATTAGGTTGCTGAAAAGAATGGATAGCAGGGTACCGTAAGCTGCAGGTAGCAAACCCGCTACGCATGTAAGACTCCAGGAGCCCCAACAAAATCTGTGATAAAGAGCCTCTTTTTGTGACTGATACTTGTCTGGGGTTGTGACCGTACTGATAAAAATGAGACTGACTACCATTTATATACCATATTTAACGTAATTTTAATTAATTACAATTTTAGTTTTGTCTTCCATTTTACGAGAATGTGTCATTTATATAGTGTTCTAACCACAGTACGTTTTAATTAATGAAATTTTCTTGGTTTAGACATGTTTTTGTGCGGCCCTCGACGAGTTTCTAGGTTACTAATTTCATACTAAGACAGATAATATTTTAAACTGAGACAAATAAACTTTCATACTAAAACAAATAAAATTAAGAACTGCAAAAAATTCAGTGTAAAGTGGGCAAGTAATATTTCATGCATATGTGTTTGATCATACGGCCCTCTCTCACTTAGAAATGTTACGATGCGGCCCCCAGTTGAAGAAAAGTCGCCCATTGCTGTACATCATCAATTTTAGCAGCGCTTACTTCGCATAGAAAACAATTCCAACTAGAGAATCGAACATATTAAACAAGAAACAACACATTGGATAATATTGTCTTAAAATATTGTATAAATCACAGGGTGGTCATGGTTGGGATACATTTGGTCAGAGGTTTGCTGAATCAAGATTGACGAAGAGATAAATCAAACCAATAACAGCAGATAAAGAAATAGAGCTAAATGCGAATGAAATATTTTATATATATTTTCAGTATGTTTACATCACTTCATGATACTGAATGTTTAATGTGTTTATTCAAAATATAACAGAGCAACGGAAGAGTGCCTTGGAGTTGTATTTAAGAATAAGTGAGAACTTCTTCAAGGCAAAGCTTATGTGAGATAAGTCGCAAATTAAGAAACGTTGGCTTGGAGACAGAATTAGTAGACTTACGTAATACGAAAAGATTTTGAATCCTGGGAAACTTGAAGAATTTACATGGTATTTGAATACTATTTGTTCTCCAAACTTTATGACATGGCAGAAAGAGTAAATCTCCAGATTATGAAATATTTAATGATAAAGTGGTCGTTAGTGAACTTGATAAAATAACCTAAGCAATTTTAATTAATTAAATGAAATAAAACCTTGTGAGTGAATGCAGTAGACGGAAACTGTGCGTATATACATATTAGATACGTGTGTATTTGTATGTCTTTGTTTGTGTATCTCACACTGCCATCACTTGACGACTGGTGTTGCTTTGTTTACACTTCGTATTTTAACGGTTCAGCAAAAGAATCGATAGAATAAGTACCAAATTAAAAAAAAATTGAAGCCAGTTCTACCGAAACAAGACCATGTGGTGTAAATGAATGTCAAGCCTCTCATCTGCTACTGAAAAAATAACTCAACAATCCTGAGAGGCTAAAGAATGGAATATTATTTGTTCTTTTGGTTAAGGCAACAAAATAAGAGGTAAGCTCGAAATGTACCGAGATCATGATCTGCATTATACTTCAATGGAAGCGTCAAGATAGTGAAATGTTTTATGACGATGGATAACTAGTTAAGGAATCGGTGTTTTATAACATCCTATCAACTAGGTTTTGGGAACAAAATGTCTCGGTTTTAAGGCTGGGTCCATGTATATCTAAATTAGCTTAATGGTGTTGTTTAACAGTATCCTAAATTTGTTTGAGCAGACCCGTTGTAAAAGACACGCCAAACACGGCTTAATTTATCTAATGCGCTGGTGTATCTCAAGCAACATGGTTAGAGTATAGAATAAGACAATGTCTGTGTGGTTAAATGGCAACAGATAATTAGATAGACATATATACATACATACATACATACATACAAACAGACAGACAGACAGATAGAGAGATAGATATGCAGATCGATAGATACATAGACAGACAGGCAGACAGATGGGTAGATAGGTAGATAGGTAGATAGGTAGATATATATATATATATATATATATATATATATATATATATATATATATATATATATATATATATATATATATATACATACAGATATAGGGTAAAGATTAATAATTAATTAATAATTAATAATTTTACCAAGTAGTTCGGTGTGTTAAAAAACCGTTATCGGTAAACTTATATAGACATAATTAAAATTTAGTGTTCAGCAAGCATTGCTGAACCCTAAATTTTAATTATAAATATATATATACATATATATATATATATATATATATATATATATATATATATATATATATATATATATAGAGAGAGAGAGAGAGAGAGAGAGAGAGAGAGAGAGAGAGAGAGTGAGAGAGAGAAGGAGATAGATAGATAGATAGATAGATAGATAGAAAAACATTTCTCAATCTGCCCGGCGTCTGTCAATCTGTCTAGTTATAGCTCTCACACTGACATAAGAAAACCTATAACAAATTAAACTTCCTACAATTTATCACATGG
>NC_142928.1:31804073-31821573 GCF_046866305.1 Octopus bimaculoides
GAGGGTTGCAGACTGAGGAGTTAGGTGGTCAGACGTTAGAGGTGATGTGGTCACAGAAATTGTCTGACAGCCATGACTCTGTTCTCCTGATTATGTGGCATGGTGCAGAGTCCTGTTGCCAGACATGGGGTTTCCAGCAGCCACTCTCTTGACCCAGGACAACACTACCTCCTCCAGGCACTTAATGTAGGCCTCCGTGTTGAGTCTGAGGCCGTGTGGGAATATAAATGGAGGCATAACGTCTCCATCACTAGCGATCACTCCAAACACCATGATTTTGACTGGATGTTTAATTTTTATCGCTCTCAGTACATATTTTGGTGACACGGCAAGGCAAGGGTTGTTCTATGTGTTCACCATCTGTTCGTATTGGAGCTCCCGGCGCGAACGCCAAGCAGTACAGCATGCTGTTTCCAAATTTCTAGCAGAATGAATTGCGCCATGATGCTATTTTTTTCTCACAGACGGTGCCCAGCTGACACTACTAAACTGTGTAGTTGACAAAAAAAAAAAAAGGGACAAGGCACATCTGCGAAATTAAAGATATAAGATAGCGACAAGTTACTCATCACACCCTGTATTTATATATGCGTGTTTGTGTAAATATATATATATATATATATATATATATATATATATATATATATATATACACACAGTATACACACAGTGTGAATATAATATATATATATGTATGTATGTATGTATGTATGTATGTATGTATAAGGGAGCGAGCAAATAAGTTTAACGCACTCTCTTAATGACTTGTAAAGCAATTAGAATACAGCCAGTGACTGTAACACAATAAAGACAAAATGAGGTCTGTAGGATGACAAATATTGGTTTTCTGTTGTGCTAAGGAAGTGACCATATGTTACCGTTTTACTTTGAAGTGGAATGGTACTAGACATAAGGGATAAGTAATTGCTAATGTTTATCATTTTATGACATTATTATCTTAGAATGTTCGTTTACTTTCTTAAAATTCGAGAGGAGTCAATAGTTTATGATGGAGTAAGTACGGTGTTTCTTTATTTCTATTTCCATTAATTTCTTTTTTGTATTTTTCTTCATTTGTATATCTTTTTTATTAGTGTATTCTTTGTTAATGGAATGCAAAAAGTAACATCATGGGACAGGTATAAAACAAAGACAAATTAAAGATGATCTAACAGTGAGTTGAAGTCTACTCACTAGAAGACGCAAATGTGTACAGCTATTGTTGGATCATATTAATGCATAGAGCATTCTTGCCATATGTGGAAATCACGGCCTACAAAGAGAAAGATGCGGTATAAGCAAATCCCAGAAAGAATCACGGGAATGAAGTTTGCAAAATTCTGTGGAATGCAATGATTCAGTGCGATTACCTGACCAGATTTCGGAAACCGGACATTGTTGTAGTGAATAAAAAAGAAACAGCATGCATGACAATCGACATAGCATGTCTCGGTGACAACAGGATCAACGAAAAAGAATAAAAACTGAACAACTACGACGATTTGGGAAGTACAAACATTATGGTCTAAGATGAGAGCAGACGTGATACCAATAGTAATTGGCGTGCTTGGAAGTAACACCACTCTACTGCCAACGTAACTGAAAACGATTGCTACAAGTCCCTGTTAGTGTATATGTTTTCATTCATCTGCGTTAGAGCGTTTTAGCTCTCATTTCTAGCAATGTAGTTGTTTTCTAACACCCTAGTCGCATTTAGTGACGTTTCTAATTCTCCTCTATGGTGAAATATTGGAAACCGTTCTTTTATTCTTTTATTTGTTTCACTCATTTGACTGCGGCCATGGACTTATTCTTTGTAAGCCTAGTACTTTTGCATCGGTGCCTTTTGCCGAATTGCAAAGTTATGGGGACGTAAACACACCAGCATCGGTTGTCAAGCGATGGGGTGGGGGCAAAAACACTGACACACAAACACATACATGCACACACACACACACACACACACACACACACACACACACATATATATATATATATATATATATATAACAGGATTATTTCAGTTTCCGTCAGCCAAATCCACTCACAATGCTTTGGTCGGCCCGATGCTATAGTAGAAGATATTTGCTAAAGATGCCACGCAGTGTGACTGAACCAGGAATCATGTGGTTGGTAAGTATGCTACTTACCACACAGCCACTCCTGCGTCTATGTTGTTCATTTTAATTTTATATAAACGCATTGGCCAATCGCTAAATCATCCAATTATTTGGATGACGAAAAGATAGATACTAATGAAGAAGCGAGTCCGGAAAGAACCGAAGCCGAGCAGGATTAATTGATGAGGCGACGAAACTTAAGCATTCTCGGTCAGCACTCTTCGGACGATTATGGTCCATGCTAATTTATACGCTTTCATTCCTGTGCGCTAACTACAACGTTAATGCGTTTTAGCTCTTAATTTTAGCAATGTAGATGATTTTTAACGACCTAGTCGCATTTGGTGACAATTGTAATTCTCCTTTTTGATGAAACATTGCAAACCGTTGGTCATATTAATTTTATATATATGACAATATTTTAGGTAAGAGTAACCTTAACGTATTTGTTAAGCAGAATTAGCGTGAGGTTAGCAGAAACGTTAGCACGCCGGGCGAAATGCTTAGCGGTATTTCGTCTGCCGCTACGTTCTGAGTTCAAATTCCGCCGAGATCGACTTTGCCTTTCATCCTTTCGGGGTCGATTAAATAAGTACCAGTTACGCACTGGGGTCGATATAATCGACCTAATCCGTTTGTCTGTCCTTGTTTGTCCCCTCTGTATGTAGCCCCTTGTGGCTAGTAAAGAAATAAGAATTAGCATGAGGCTGCGTAACGCTGCTGGACCAAACGTTAGAAATTTATATACATTCAATCCATACTTCTGGCCTCCAAGCAATGAACATCTACCCACAAGGTTTGGACCCAACTGGTCCCTCATTTCCATATATGTTCGTGCATTTATGTACGATTTTGTAATAAACAGATGCGGCGTTCATTTCACATTTTGTGAACACTGATGCTAAGCTGTATCGGCTCTTGCTTTTTCACATCAAATAACATAGGTGAAAGAGAGAGAAGAGATTTGCGTAGGTGGAAAATCACTGGCCTTCTAATATAAAATTTTTTACCTAATACTTTGCATTGGAGGGTTAAATTGCAGACGCAGATCGTTGATTTCACAGTACATAATACACACTCTCACCGGTATGATCTATCTATCTATCTATCGATCAATCTATCTATCTATCTATCTATCTATCTATCTATCTATCTGTCTGTCTGTCTGTCTATCTGTCTGTCTGTCTGTCTGTCTGTCTGTCTGTATGTATGTATGTATGTCTGTCTGTCTATCTGTCAACATATAAATGTACATATGCATACAATACACACACATACACGCACACAAATATATATATACGGAGGCAATTTCAAAAGTAAGGTTTCCAAAGCGCTAGAGACGCAGGGAAAGTATACGTGCGGTTATTGGCAACACTGTTGTGTTTTTTGTGCATGCGCCTGCCCCTATGCACGCCTCACTGCCACGCTCAGTCTTGGCTTGGCAGTCGTATCTGATGGAGTTCCTGATTGACTCTACCGCCAAGTGTAAAGTCCGAGCAGTTATTCTGTTTTTGAACGCAAAAGGGATTAAACCAATTGAAATTCATTGTCAATTAACGGAAGTGTACGGTGAGTTGTGCATGGATGTCAAAAACGTCTGCAAGTGGTTCAGGGAATTTGCAACTGGTCTTACTGAAAGAAAGAAGAAAGAAGCGGGCGACCATCAATTTCCGACGAGACAGTCGTGAAGGTTGAGCAAATTCTGCGTGAAAATCAGCGGATCACTCTGGATGATCTCCGCATTTTGATTCCTGAGCTTCCCCGAAGCACCATTCATAGGGTTTTGAGTGAAAAGTTGCAATATCGGAAAGTGAAGGCAAGATAGGTCCCACGAATACTCTCAGAAGAGCATAAACGGCAACCCACCTTATACTCTGGACTTGACACCCAGTAACTACCACTTTTTACCTAAGTTGAAATAACATTTGGCCAGAATGTGCTTCAGCAACGACGACGAGGTGACAGATGAGGTTTGAACGCTTCCTCATCAACATGACGTTGAGCTGGTATGACATGGGCATACAAAAACTTACCCAGCGCCTACAAAATACATCGACCGAAATGGCGATTATGTAGAAAAATAGATAAATGTTGAAACTTTAAAATGATGTAAACATCATTGATAATAAGCGTTTCTGTGATTTTAAAATATTTTTGGAGGCCTTACTTTTAGGATTTCCCTCGTATATATACTGATGAATGTGCATGCATGATCCCTGTTAATACGTCACAATATGTATAGTTATTGAGAATAGAAAAATTGGCCGACTTAGCGAATATTAAGGCCAATGGGGGAAAAGAAATCGTTTATGGAGATGTGTAGGAGTATAGGATATGAATAGAAGCGTAAGTATGTGGTTTGCTTCGTTCCCTTAGTCTTACGCGTCCGGAGTTTATCGGGGTCCTTATGTCGTTTAGGCTGAGAGCAACTAACGGCCCTAACGGGACGGCAGTCTGCCACATGCATAACCCCATAGGTGCTACTGTACACATTTTCCACTGAGTGTACTAGAGCAACGTGAAATGAAGTACAATGAATCGTTTCTCCAAAGCAACGATCAATATTCTTACACGTTATCGACTTGGCCACAGGTTTTCACAGCATAAATATAAATGATTAATAAAATAAATTTATGTGTAAATAAATTCATTCGTAAATTTGTTGGTTAACTATCTATGAGAGTAAAATTATATATATATACATATATATATATATATATATATATATATATATATATATATATATATATATATATATATATATATATATATATATATATATATATATATGGTGATTGTCTGCTCTTGTACTTACACCTTAGATCCATCACGGCGTCTGATATGGGTTTTTAAACCAGATTACGTATTGAAAAGATACCCACGTAGATTGTTTTAGACCACCAATCCTGCAGTTAAGTTCTGATCTTTGTGGATCTTAAAATGTATTTTGAGGCCTCCGTTAGATTTGCAGATTTTATGGCATACACGGCATCGGAAGGTGTGCACAAATATGTAGGCAGAGTAGTTGGTGGGAGTTAGTTCTCCACGAGTCCGCAAATGAAATTTGAGCCCAGCAAAAGAAATGCATGGTCGGTCACAAATTGTGCACACAAAAAGATCACTGAGATTCATCTTCTTTAAATCTCTCTTTAAGCTCGTATTAGCCATCCTCAAATGCTTTCACTCCACTCCACACTTTTGTTCGCCATCCAGTTCGATCCGAAGCAAGGGTATCTAGGGCCTTTAGATCCATTCCAAGTGAATTCGTGGGGTGTGCTTTCATGCGCCATTCAAACAATATAGCCAGATCATCTCATTTAATTTTTCAGAACCATTGATTCAATTGAAGTGATGCATGCAGACGCAAAGAAATCTGTGTCTGGAGTTAAAAAAATCCCCATTTAATGTCTGCGTCTGCAAGCATCATTTCAATTAAATATATATATATATATATATATATATATATATATATTGGAAGGTTTGGAGGTGATGTACAGAAATTATATTATAGAAAAAAATTAAGGTACTCAGAGATGTGGATGTTTGTACGTTTACAGATTTTTATTAATGTCACATGTTTTATAAATTAAATAAAGCGCTTTTCACCTAATCGTGTAGGATTTTCAAATTATTTTCAAATTATTTTGACTTGTAAGAAGCTGAGTTTTCCAAAACATGCATACATTTAACGTCAGTCTGTACCAAATCAGTATCACCCAGTGCGTCAATATTGGATCTTAGAATTGCAGTCGAAATCCAAAGAAACAAAGAAAGAGAGAGAAAAAGAGGCACAAACAGAGAGACAAAGAAACACAAAAAGAGACACAAACAAAGAGTGGGATGAGGAGAAAGAAACAGAATCAATGACAGTACTACAATGATATAGTTGAATATTTGAAAGTTGGTGTTGCTAATCCTATTCTGAGTGAACTATATCAAAATTAATAAAATGACAAGACGCAAAAAAAGGAAATGACAAAGGAAAAATAAAACGATTAAGTTATGAACTTCATGAAGTTTACAGCTTAAAGTATTTTCCTTTGTCATCTCATTTTCTTATTACCACTCTATACTCGTCTAACACTTCATCCTAAAGCATACGCTTATTGAGTTCTACATCAGATTATTAGTCTCGTAAAAGCCTAAGCGAAATACATAAATGTATGTGTGTAAATTTATACATATACATACATACACACACACACACACACACACACACATATATATATATATATATATATATATATATATATATATATATATATATGTACATATATATATATATATATATATATATATATATATATATATATATATATATATATATTTTATTTACATTATTATGATTGAAAGCCACGCATCTATTTCAAAGTAAGTTTATCTACACACACACACAAACACATGCTAAGTAACGAATATAATATTCCGAAGTCATGTGGGAAGGAACGTGACAGTTTTGTCATGTTTGTGGGTGGATTTAGGTGTGAGTGCGTGAAAGGAGATCTCAAAATAAAATGAAAAATGAAAAGCAGGAATGCTAGTATATCTCCGAATGTGAGTAGATTCTTAAATTAGCAAAGAAATACTTACAAATACGGAAAAAATAAAAAAGAATATAAGAAAACGTTTTTGCATGTAGTTTTACTCTGCCACATTGGGGGAATCAAAGTCTGAGAAGAATGTTTTGTTGTTTGTGGAGAGTAAGGTGGCATATTGATAACGAAGAGAATTCAGGTAGAGTAGAAAACGATCAATATTAGTTATTCAGTGGATAGACAGAGGGTTTATGAGTTAATGAAAAAATCCCAAAGATAGAAAGGTGTGTATTGAAAAATACATAGATAGACAGATTTTGTGCTGGGTTTTTGTATTCATATGAACATACACAAACACGCACGCACAAACACACAGACACACATATATACATGGGTGGGTCGATAGCTAGGTAGGTGGGTCGATAGCTAGATATATACTCTTTTAGTCTTTTACTTGTTTCATTCATTTGACTGCGGCCATGCTGGAGCACCGCCCTTAGTCGAGCAAATCGAACCCGGGACTTATTCTTTGTAAGCCTAGTACTTATTCTATCGGTCTCTTTTTGCCGAACCGCTAAGTGACGGGGACATAAACACACCAGCATCGGTTGTCAAGCAATGCTAGGGGGACAAACACAGACACACACACACACACACACACACACACATATATATATATATATATATATATATATATATATATATATATATATATATTTATATACGACGAGCTTCTTTCAGTTTCCGTCTACCAAATCCACTCACAAGGCTTTGGTCGGCTCGAGGCTATAGTAGAAGACACTTGCCCAAGATGCCACGCAGTGGGACTGAAGCCGGAACCATGTGGTTGGTAAGCAAGCTACTTACCACACAGCCACTATATATATTTGTATGTATACACATATTTATATATGTTGTTAGTCGTTCATTGACGAAACTATAACCTTTTCCTCTCATTAGTTTTCCTGTGCACAATAGCATCAGTGACTTGGAAGTCCTAGCCGAGCGGTTTTTATTCCAGAGATCTTCTTCTCTTAGATTGATTTCCTCCATTGCAGCTAGTAAGCACTATCTACTTTTTGACGGACCATGATTTTCATCCTGCAGGTTGTACAAAAGTCACCCTTCTCACCAAACGATCTTAGTGGGGTTGTCAGTTTAGTCACCGATGATCCGACTATGCTACAGGTTCTACTGGATTACGTGGTACCAGTAGCAAGGGAGAGACAGAGAAAAAGAGAGAGAAAGAGAGAAAGAGAGAAAGAAAGAGAGACAAAGAAAGAAAGACAACGGGAAAGAGACTGACAGATAGCACTGGAAGATAGACAGATGTGTATGCGATATGAATATATCCATACAGAGGGAGATAAGTAGATACGTGGATAGGTAGATAGGCAGAATGGAAAGGTTTCTACAGGTTAGTGGAGACAGACAAACAATGAATGCTTTGCTTAAAATATTGGTGAAGAAATAA
Source organism: Octopus bimaculoides (assembly GCF_046866305.1). Lineage (NCBI taxonomy): Eukaryota > Metazoa > Mollusca > Cephalopoda > Octopoda > Octopodidae > Octopus > Octopus bimaculoides. The sequence continues at coordinate 31,812,203 of NC_142928.1, forward strand.
GCAGGTAACGTAAGTGTTATATAATCATATAAGTAAATAGTTTTGTAAGTTTTAATATATGGTTGGATATATTGGTTGATAAGAAGAAACAGATAGAACAGTTGAGAGGATAATAGGCATATAATTGTATGGTGAGATAGATAATTCAGTAGAGAAGGAGATTGACAGGTAAATGAATGGATGAAAACATAGGTAGAATAATTGGTGAATGCTGACAGAATGGTGGATGTAGGTATATGGTTAGGGCTTGAAGGAAAAAAGTTGGCTTCAGTGATATATATGCTCCCAATTATTCTGTTTCGTGTATGAATAGTCTTCTGTCAATACTTTTCAGTGATATGGTTGGGTTTGAATTGAGGGTGTGCCATCTAAAACTATATGTTTGAGGTCTTCCAATAGAGGCTTCCGAGATGTTCTCAACCTCCTGCATTATGATACATCGTCCATAGAAAAAAATTTGCGAGCCTGTGAGTACGTGCATTACCTGATGAATTTATTATTTGTTCATCTTAGAGGCGCTCGTATTCTTTAGGTCCTAGAAACGCTTAGTGGGGCTGAGTAGTACATTTTAATAGTGTGTTGTTTAAGAGTTGACACTATTTGTGCATTGTAGTGAAGTGATTTTTGAGTAACTTGAATAATTTACAGGCAATTGATATTGCTTCTTTTATGCTGAAAAGTGGGTAATACTAACAAATATAACTTTATCTATATTGATTTATATTTGGAAAAGCCCTAGGTGCAATCTGAATCAGATCTTACTCTAAAACCGCTTCTGGATAGATTGTTACTGTCGTATTTGCAAGAGCCCTTAAAATGTTGTCATTTGGATGATATAGAGTACAAGACCCAAAGATATATATTAGAAATTAGGGTCTTAATCATATTAATAAGGTGGTTGGAGTGCTTATGAATGTAGTTTAATGATTAAGGCTGCCTCTTTCAGATACATTTTAACGATTCAAAATAACATGACTTTGCATTGGACGAAATCTTTTTGAAATTAACATTGGCAGAAAGCTACAAAGCATCAAAGAGGAAAAGAATGGAAATACATGTCAGTTTTTAACTAAAGAGCTTTCTTTACCTTTACCAATGTTGCTTATTTTAAACAGAAATGAAAGATTTCTGAATTGTGGCTCACCTCATGATTTTCTGTTGTGTAAAGATCCAAGTACTTCTGTGGGAACTTATTAGAAAGTTTCTTATTGTTGCATAGAATCATTCATAGTAACTATACATAATAAATATCGAATAAACGAAAATTACATCACGGAAAACGATATCTGATTCATGTGCAGGAGCCATATATTGGTAAGAAGCTTGTAGCAAGCTAAATCTGGAATGCAGATCCGTTTCCTAGTTAAGTCTTGTTTTATTAATTTTGATATCGTTCACTCAGAATAGGATGAGCAACACCAACTTTCAAATATTCAACTATATCATTGTAGTACTGTCATCGATTCTGTTTCTTTCTCCTCATCCTCACTCTCTGTTTGTTTCTCTTTTTGTGTCTCTTTTTCTCTCTGTTTGTGTCTCTTTCTCTCTCTCTTCTCTCTCTCTCTCTCTCTCTCTCTCTCTCTCTCTCTCTCTCTCTCTTACTTTCTTTCTTTGGATTTCGACTGCAATTCTAAGATCCAACATTGACGCATTGGGTGATACTGATTTGGTCCGAGACTGACGTTAAGTGTACGCGTGTTTTGGAATACTCAGCTTCTTACAAGTCAAAATAGCAGCAGAAAATCAGTTGATCAAACTGCTGAATGCTCATTGTTGAAACCGAGAAAGAATCCGCCATGTGTATACTTGTTGAGAAAGAGCATAATTCGGTGATAAAAAGGAACCGAGAAGAGAGAGGGAGAGAGAGAGAGAGAGAGAGAGAGAGAGAGAGGGAGGGAGAGAGAGAGAGAGAAAAAAATAACTGAAAGCTTTCCTCCACAACTGTTTGTTGACAACAAATATTACAATAATGAATTGGAATATACACTAACATATCGACAAGACAATGAAAATCATCATCTCCATCAATATCATCGTAAAGATCAATACTTCGATTGAAGGAATCTTCAAAGCCATGGACGAAATGCTGTAAGATATTTTATGGACGTTATTTTCAGTTTGCAATCCTGCTGTAGACGAGTTTGCATTTCATCCTTCCCTCGACGATAAAATAAAGTAACAACCAACTATGAGAGACGATATAAATGGTGTTCCCTCTCCAAAATAGATCTGGCCAGAAAGTATTATCATTATTATTCATGAATTCAAGGTGATCGGTTGTCACAATCGTTCGAGTGATGGATAAATGCCTTGCGTTACTTCTTTAATGTCATTACTTCGTAAGTTCTGATATCAAAGAGGTCAACTTAAACTTTTAAACTTCTGCATTCGATATGATCGAACATTCCCATTCACCTAAATTTCAGGACTTGTACCTATATTGGAAACAAATATTATTCGGGATTTCACTCATTCTAAATGCAGAGCAAGAAACAGAGAGAGAAAATAAAAGGAAAAAAACGAAGATATATTTAGTTTGTATGAATCTTTATAGTCGTTATTTACATCTTACATCGTATGGCCTTAATAATGGTTACTACATTTGTATTCAAAAATGAGAGAAGTCCGATTGAAATTACAAAGATAATAATGGACACGATTCCTCCAAATTACATTAAAAAAAAAAGATGACAGCAGTAAGTGTTTACAATGTGGAACCTCTTGGTTGTTCTTTTTTTTTTTTAATTGGTCCCATTTCGTTTAAGGATTGTGTAAGTTTCAGCGACTTGCTTGCTTCTTCTTTTTACATTAGCCGTTCTTATACGTCATATATATATATATATATATATATATATATATATATATATATATATATATATATATATTTATATGATTGTTCTATTTTCATCCTCTTATTGTAACACTCATTAAGATAATTTGGGAAAGTCACGTGGCAATGTTATACAATGACAGGCAGTCAATGAAAAATGTCTAGTCGATACAATTGTCATTAACATATATATATATATATATATATATATGTGTGTGTGTGTGTGTGTGTGTATGTATATATATATATATATTATATGCGTGTACATATATACATATGAATTATACATATGCGCCTTGTGCATATGTATGATACAGTACATATAAGTCTACACGCACATATATATATGCATACATACATATATATATATATATATATATACACATTCATGCATATATATATATATATACTATATTGATATACATATATGTATATAGATTATATATATGCGTCTTGTGTCTGTGTATTACATATATACATATATATATATATATATACATATATATACATATATATATATACATACATATACATATATATGCATATATATATATACATACATATATACATACATTATATACATATATATACATACATTATATACATTATATATATATATGTATACGCATTTCTCTTTTTCAATTGATAAAAATTTTGGAAAAAAAATTCGCAAGTTGTCGGCGTTGCTTCAGATTGTTGTTGATGATTTTATATTTATTTTGTCTATCTGCAGCAGCCGACAAAGAATGAAATTGTGTTGTTTCAAATCTGAAGCTTGTGTCAAATATATACAAATGAGATCAGTTTCTCACACACAATAAAACCTACCATTTATCTTGAGAGGTGTCTATAATGTTTGATGTTATGTGAGAATAGTTTAAGTTTAATTAATTTGTTAATTAATAATTTTGGCGAAGTACAGGACCTGTCATCACCAGTGAAACGTGCTTCATAAATTGCCAATAATAACTAGCATTTTACTTTTAATATATATTACTAGATTTCTTATCTATTGAGAGCGAATGCGAAAATTTTATTGTGTGAAGAAATCATTAAATGGGCAAGTAATAAATAATAATATTAATAATAATTATATTGGCAATACTAATGCTAAAAACCATGTTGTTGTTATTATCATTATTATTATTATTATTATTATTATTGTTATTATTATTATTATCATTATTATTATTATTATTATTCTTTTATTTGTGGGATTTCATTGATTTACCATAGCTTCAGATTGGAAAATAAAGGAAAATAAAGAAAAAAAGAAAATAGTACAAAATTCAAATATATGAATGTAATATAGATATATTTATGTTATAATGAACAGTATGTGCAATGGCATTTGTGTTAGCTAAAAAATGATTGAAAGCAAAGCGACATCTGTTGAAAAAAATACAAATAACTTGGGACAACTCTCGATCACGGTGTAGCATGCCTGACATCAACCGGAGTAAACACGATCACAATGTTTCCTAAAGATTTGTTGTTTCTTTTTTGTTATTTTTTAGTTTAATTTTTTTTTTGTAAAATGGATGTATTTAATTTGTGGTTTGAGTGTTTTATAGTTTTTTTTTATATATTCTTTTGTTGGATATATTTCATTTATTTTTATTTTTTCGGATAAAGTACATGTAATTTATCAGCAAAATCATCGGAAAGAGGCTTGACGCCAGGAAATACTTTCATTTGATGTACAAACTTCCGCTGGTTGTTTTTTTTTTTTTGTTTTTGAAATTTTGATTTTTGCATTTTATTTCTTTAAACTTCAATTTTCAACCATATTTAAATTTCATTATTTGTTAATTTCCATTTTAGATATTTTTTTCTTTTTGGGTTTATTTGAGACGAAGGTTGAAAACTTAAAAGATAATTCGTTTAAAATGTATTTGGTTATCTTCTTTTTTATTAATATCATTGTCATCATTGATTATCTTTTTCTCTGTTCTTCTTCCTTGTCTCTCCACTGAAATCTCTGACATTTACATAGGATATCACTTTTGAATGGAACAAAGATGTCCTCAAAAAAAAAAAAAAAAAAAAAAGATCGAAGAAAGAAAGAGCGGAGGAAATGAAAAAGGAAATGAAAATATAATGGAATGAAACAAAGGAAAAATTTTGAAAACGGAACAAAAATAAAATGCTCAAAATATGTCTGTTGGTTAATTAACACGGGGAAAATGCCTGGAGGTTTTGAAATATCTTCAAAATTATTAAATGATAAAAGAGACGAGGGTGATGTTGAATAAGGTTGAAAACGAACCAAAACAAATACACAAAATGGACGTAGAATGCAACGTCTGTTTTCAAATATTATTATCTCCCCCCAAATATGGTTCGTAACAGTTTTTTTTCCTTATGGTAGAACAGGGAAAATTTTAAAAATATAAAACAAAATTTGGGAAGAAAAAAAAACATGAAAGAATGGAAGATATTTTTTTCTCTCTTTGTGTGTAATTGTTGCAGTTGTTGTTGCTGTCGCTACTGCAGTTTTTATTTATATTTTTATGTTTTTATTTCAGTTCAGAAATATTTTAGTCCTTGCCTTATTATTTTTATACAATAGGATCTCAGGCAGCAGCCTTGCAATCTTTGCAGAACAAATACTCACTAAACTGCTGTCCTTCGACCCCACCGCCAGTAGCTGCTATTAGTTTAAAACCCTGATTTAGAAGCCTCTGCAATACTTGTACGGAATTTAATTTGCAAAATCCGTTCAAAGGAAATCGAATAACATATCTGTTTTCCATGTTCCAACCTGAATTCCTTGAATCCATTAGAGCAGAGCTAAGTTCAGGAAACACTTCCTCCAAAAGTGCCCTCTCCGCACTCAATGTGATTCGCTCCCCTAGATCGGGGCTTATGCTGATTGCAATGCAGTCGCAGTATTCTTTCTCTTCTTTCTTCACTACGATCTTTTGTTTACTTTTTCTATAAAGTTCCACATCTTTTACCATACTCGTGAGGTCGTAATATTTCGCTTCTTCCCATAACTGTTCAATTTCGTTGAAATTATCAGGTAGTATCAGTTTGGCACTCCTTAGATAATTCAGTATGTGTCGGAACATTTTCCCATCTCTGTCAATGAAATAGTGCTGCTTCAGACTGTCCAGAACAATAGGTATGCTTCCATTAAACATTCGGGCAAGCTTAGACTCCGGAAACCTGCAACACAAGAAAATATATAACTGTATAAATAAACCTGTCAAGTAAACATTAATGTAAGATATAATTAAACAATATTTAATAATAACAATTAGATAAACAACTACGATAATAATAATAATAATAATAATAATAATAATAATAATAATAATAATAATAATAATAATAATAATAATCCTTTCTGCTATAGGCCAAATGCCCGAAATTTGGTGGAAGGGACCAGTCGATTAAATCGACCCAAGTACGCAACTGGTATTTAATTTATCGACCCCGAAAGGATGAAAGGCAAAGTCAACCTCGGCGGAATTTGAACTCAGAACGCAAAAACGGAAGAAATGCCACTGAGCATTTTGTCCGGCATGCTAACGATTCTGCTAGCTCGCCGTGTTAATAATAATAATAATAATAATAATAATAATAATAATAATAATAATAATAATAATAATAATAATAATAATAATAATAAGAAGAAGAAGAAGAGACTGAGAAATGCCAACACAGGACATCCAAAAAAACCAGCGAGATTAATGTGGTTTATGTTCGTCTTAAATATGCTGCAAATTGTATTTGCAAGGAGGAAATTGCAGATGAAGAGCGTTCTGGTACGGAAGGAATGTGCTTAGATTAGGGAGTGTAATGGATATAGCGTGAGTGACAATAGACGAGTGACTCGGAAGCTTGAATAAAAGTAAGTCTGGATCAGTCAAGAATAATGAAATTTATCTCACATGCATTTAGCGTGAAGAATCCAGAGATGTGTAATATGTGTGTCGATGCAGAAACATGAAAATATCAACTGTATCAATTTAAAAGAATTTGGTATTTATTGAGAAACCTAAAAGAATTTGAAACAAAGGAGGGGGGGAACAGAGAGAAAGTGTGAGAGAAAGAGAGAGAAATGTGTGATAAAAAGAAAGTAAAGAAGCAAAAAGAAAGAGAGGAGGAAGGTGATTTAGAGGAGAGAAGGAGAGGGGGAAAAGAGAAAATTATAGTAAAAGATTGAAATATATTTGTTTCTGTTACATAATTCGTTGTATCGTTTAATGTTGCTGTTCGTCTGACACAAGACAAACATCAGCTTAAATAGTCACCGAATGCTATAACAAACGGATGGAAATAATCAAATCAAATCAAAAACGAAAAACAGCATTGGTTTTGAAAAGATGCCAAGACTGTCTACATAAATCTGGCATCGACCTTCGACAATCAAGTTACGTAGTAAATTACATTGCCATTCCCTCTCAGTTTGTCTCATTCATGCTCACTCGTTCCCATTCCTTCTATCTCTCTATTTCACTATCATTCCCCCTCACTGACTCTCTCTCTCTCTCGCTCACTCTATATTATGATTGACCCCCCCCCCCCTCTTCAATTGACTTGTGTCGTGTACAACGTAAATGTTCTGATCTCGATTAGGTTCAGACGCGCCATTAACCACAATGTCGATCTGCCGTTTTCTTTTTTCTTTTCTTTTCTTTTCTTTTCTTTTCTTGTTTCCCTACTCGTTTACAAACCCATTGTTTGAACCTGTTATGTGATAAGATTTTGTGCTACATATGATATCATACGGTATCTCTCTCTCAAACACACATTCACCTTCTCTCACACACATACACACACACCCTCTCTCTCATACACACACTCTCTCTCTCATACACACACTCATACTTTAGTCGTCTGTCTTTTAGTTACACAAGCAAAAATTGCTCTATTGTCGAATTTGCATTATATTTGCTATGAAGAAGACATATTCATGATGTAGCAACATTATACGAACGTCAATTCAATGAACTCTATATAAACAGATTGACCCTGTATCTTACAATAAATAATTAAGCTTTCAGATATCAGCACTGTTAAAACGTTAGAAATCTGTTGAAAAAAGGTCTAGTTGTTTGAATTTTGAATTAGAACATGCTTCGACCTTAATGCATATTCAAGCCAGAGCACAGAGAGACGAAATTTCTACTACTTGATTGTTCATCTGCCATACATTTTTCATGCTATACAGAGAATAGTGTAGTGTAGTACAAACAATTTCTCCGCTGACCCCTGCTTGTTAAAACCCGCTTAACATTTTTTTAAAGAAAGTGCTCTTGTGTTAAGTTCTAATGTACTTCGAAATTGATAAAAATCGCATCTCATTTCTCTCTATTCTGAATGTGAATACCATGTGATTATTCAAAATATACTAACAGCAGGTTAGTTTTTGATATTGAGTGGTTAAAAAAAATTATATATATATATATATATATATATATATATAGATATGCAGGGCAGGGAATCATCAATTAGTAATAAAATTAATAATTAACAATTTCTGCCGGGTAGCTCAGTATGAAAAAACCTTTTTCGGTAAATAATAATTTATAATCATTGTCAATCCCTATATATTTATGATTATATATATATATATATATATATATATATATATATATATATATATCAGGTCATCCCATAAGTTCTGTCTGATTTTTTAAAATTGAATGAAATTTAATAGTATTTTAGAATGTCTAATGGAATTAAAAATTATTTTTATGCATTTGTGTACACTTAAACCAATTAAATATTATTTTACAGAAACGTTTTCTAACATGGAAGTACCCAAAGAGCATTTAAGGCACATAATGCTTTATGAGTACAAAAAAGGAAACTGCAACCGAAGCGACTCGAAATATACACTCAGTTTATGGAAAAGAATGCCAGAAGATGGTTTGCAAAATTCAGAAGTGGAGATTACAGCCTTGAAGATGAAGATTGAACAGGACGTCCAGTTGAGTTTGATGATCAGCTCCTTGAGGCATTACTTTAAGAAGATCCTGCATTATATGTTGAAGAATTGGCAATAAAGCTTAGTTCAAATCATACAACTGTTCATCATCTTCAAGAACTGGGTAAGGTTCCTAAACTTGGAAAATGGGTGCCTCATGAATTGTCCGAAAGCAACTGCAAATCCTGAGTTGACATCTGCTCTTCTCTCCATTCTCGCGAACTCATTTCACCCTTTGTGGATAGACTTGTGACTGGTATCGAAAAATGGATCTTCTATCGAAATGTTAAACGCCGTAAACAGTGGCTTGGTATAAGGGAAAAAAGCTCAACCACAAACGAGAAGAGAACTTCAGGAAAAAAAGATTCTTCTCTCTATCTGGTGGGATTGCAAAGGGGGAATTCACTTTGAATTGGTACAATCTAATGCAACAATCAATGCTCAAGTCTACTGTCAACAATTAGAGCGTGTGAACCAAGCATTGAAGAAAAAAAGAGATTAGAGAACGATCGCACCATGAAATAGGCGATGATAAACGGGAATATAGGAAAACAAGTTAAACCCATCGTTTATTGTGTTGTTCAATTAATAGAAAGAATT
>NC_142928.1:31829073-31839073 GCF_046866305.1 Octopus bimaculoides
AGCAACAACACCCAATTATAGGTGGAAATATCATGAGAAATATCTCGGATGTGGATAGCAAAAGTATAGAACATCGGAAAAAATACGTTACAACATCTAGTTACGTTAATTTCGATTTCGAGTATGAATCCTACCAAATTTGTTTTGCCACTTGTTCCGATAATTCAAAAATGTAAGTCAAGGACTAAGGTCTAAGTACTCGGCTCTAATCAGCCCTGTTAAGTGTAAACTTATAACTAATTTACAAGTTACTATATTATAAAGTTTAACCTTAATATAAACAAGAAACTATACAATAATCTGTATTGATTACAAACAGAATCAGTGCAACTGTGAGGATAGTTGTCGGTATAATTATAGTTAGATATAGTTACCCGCTCATTTATTTTCAAATATTTAAACCAAAAGGTTATTATTTAGTTGAGCTCGGTCTAATTAGCACTATTATCTACTATATCAAAGAAAAGTTAGTTCGTGTACGCTTAAGTGTGCATGTGTGTATGTGCAAAAATGTGTGTGCGTGTGTGTGTGTGTATAAGAGTATGTGTACCTGTGGGAGTGTGTTGATATATGTCTGAGTGTATATATATTATATTTCTGTCTATGTGTGTGTGTACGTGCACATATACGAATGCGTATGTGTAATATGTGTGTGATTTGACTCGCATATGCACAAACAGATGAATGTGTTTAATTTAAATGTTAATCACATCCTTTATCTCTTCATTTAACCTTGTCAATAACCTTTCCTGTTTCTTGAGTTTCTGCAGCGGGGTCGTAGCTATTGTATACGTGCGTGTATATCTATGCGCCTATATACGTTTGTAAGTAATGTAAATATGGATGAAAGTACATCCCAATATGTATATATTTAGGTATGTATGTGTAAATGAATGGATGGATGGATGAATAGCTGTATAAACGTTTGTAGGTCATGCTTCATTTTTTTCTATATTCACTGTATCATATATATAATTACACACACACACACACACACACACACACACACACACACACACACACAATATCAAAACAAAACGGAGCCAAGTGGAGCAACTGAGTGTAACCAGTAGTATGGATTTCTATAATAAGAACAAAGAAAGGCGACATGATTAAATAACTCAAATCATTATCGTCAATTCAACTGGAGAGAAAGTTAAACAAGCAACAAACAGCGAACAGAAGTGATGGAAAAAATTTTCATCTCTGTCAATCAACAACTGCTAGGAATTAAAATGGTAATTAGGAGAAGACAGTCTGTTTTTCTATGGAGAAAAGAGTACAGCTTTGAATATATTCACCCAATATTTACATGGTTATAATACTCTGTAATGAGCTTCGAGATTCACTGTTCCAAAACAGAATCTTTTTACGTTCTCTCGAAAGTTTATAAAATAAACGACGCTAGCAATATGTGTATGTGTGAAAGTATGTGTATGTGTATGAGTTTGTGTGTGTGTGTGTGACTGTGTGTGTATTTACTGGCATACGTAATACATAGAATCTGTTATCCTTTCGAGTGTGCTTTGCAAGCATACGATATTAACATTGGCAATTACTTGTAGACCACAAAATGATATAAGGTAAAATAAAATATGATTTGCTTAGGCCTTATACCCAAGAAGTGTGAGAAAATAAAAATATATCTGTGAAATTGTATTTTTCCAACTACATTTGGTAACAACCCCAAAGGTTGAATTATACATATATGCATAAAAATGTTTGTGGATTTGTAAATCCAACACTACATTTGCAACTATATTTGGTATCAGAACCCTAAAGCTTGAAAATGATAATAACAAGATTCCTCTGAGGCACAGGGTCAAATGTTGTAGCGTAATAATTATATTTGAATTATATTAACTCCAGTATTTGGTAGATACTCTATTTTATCGAATCTCAGTTGGTGTAACAGAATACAAAGGGGATATGGATGAGATTTGAACTCGGAAAGAAATTAATACAACAAAACATTCTATTAGAGAAGAGTATGTATGAAAGAAAAGGATAATAAGAATTAGTTAAGGAATGAGATAGAAATGGAAGAGTTGGAGGATGTGAGGGATAATCAGAGATTTTGTGGTTGGAGTGAATATAGAGGAAAGGAGAGTTACAGGAGATATGAGAGAGAGGTCATGAGAATAGAAGAGTATCGGTTTATACACACACACATACACACACACACACATACCAGGATGATCGAGGAACCAAAAGGGAGAGCATGAAAGTTTAATTCAATGGTGACTATGTGTTTGATTAATGGATTGCAAAATATGTGGTGAGGTTGAATGGGAAATATGTTGATATATTAACGAAGGAAGGAAATAGATAAACGTAAATTGCGATGTGCTGCGAAGGGAAGAGAAGAAAAAGTAGTATAGAGAAGTAGAACATTTGCGAAGTGAGAGAGGAAGGAAATATTAATGAAAAGAAACTGAACGAAATAACGACAGAGAAAATGAAAGAAAAAAGGAATTGCAGTGTTGAGGAAATTTTGAAGAAAATTGAAGTTAGAGAACTGTTGATGTTGATGTTATTGTTATTCTTTAGCTCCAGGTGAGTTCTGATGATGCAGAACACTGATCGAAGCCTTTCTGACCCTATGCTCATGCGCCTTTTATTCTCTGCAGCGTATCGAGGACTATAGCAATAATTTATTCCTTCATTATTTCTTAAGGCAGTAGCGTCCAGTATTTCGGGTGACCAGATCACGTAGAGAACCTCTTCTCAATGATTCATGAAAATCTGGCAAATAATATAATAGTATAAAATAGATGTACCAGGACCAACCTACGACTAACTAATTAGAACTTACCTAGAGAAAAATTTTAAGCTGGCACTTCTCATTAAACGGAACAAATTTACCTCTTCATTTCCGCTAACAGCGGCAGCTTAGAGCAACGAACTATACTTAGCATGCTGTCCCTAATTCGCAGTCAGTGATTTTTCGAGACTGTCATTGACTTTCAATACGTTGCACAGCATCGTAGTCCTAAGCCGGAGTGAGTACATGATCCACTGGCGGAGTACTGATAAATTGAGTCAACCTCAGGTCATGGAGTAGTGTGAGTGCGGCTGATAGGAACGATTATATAAAGAGAACCTTGTTGAATTAAGTATCAAAGGATACCGTGTCATAACCTGCATTGATAACGATCATTAGATCTAAGCATGGCACTGAAGTTAATTTTGCTTTGCAACTACGTAGATTCGATTTCCATCAAATTGTATCATAATTTAAGTATAAGTCTTCAGTCATATTTTCGGATAGGTAAGATTTTGTAAAGGAAATTTGGTGGGCAGAAACTGTGCGGAAATCCTCTACAACGATCGCTTCTGTTCGAGAGTGGAAAATTAGTTTAAAAAAAACAACCTTTAGAGTGATACAATTTATTAGAATATTCAAGTCGGGTTTTCAATATAAAAGTAACTAAGTTTCTATTCATTCATCAATCTCGGAGGTCGTTAAAATGGTTAGGGTTTCTGTCCTAATGTCTTTGAATAAATCTTTAAAAAGCAAAATCAGTTTAGAAATCTAAGACAGGTAACACATTTTCATTTATTGTGAGACCTGTTGAGGCTAATATTTCCAGGGCTGCCTTTCATATAATATCATGGAAAGGAGCGAAAAAAGAAAAAAACAAGTAATGCGATAGAAATTAATGTAATAAGGAGTATACAAAAATTTATTGGGAAATATAGATTGATAGATACGTTGGAACATGAAAAGAAATGATAGCCTAAATGATGAATGAGAGTGAAAGAAGAATGGCGAATTAGGAGGAATCAGACAGAGGAAGATAGAAACCGAGGAGAGTATGCACACACGCGCGCGCACACACACATACACATAGGTAGATAGATAGATAGATAGATAGATAGATAGATAGATAGATAGATAGATACATAGATAGATAGATAGATTGAGACACAGGGGGAGGGAAAGAAAGACAGAGAGAGAAAGAGAGAGACTTACAGATAGACAGGAGGAAGAGAGCGATCGAGAAAGAAAAATGTTTAATCAAGTGTCTAATTGCTTAATTGATTCATTGATTAATTAACTGGTTGATTTAATTGATCGATAGAATTATTAAGAAAATGTACGAGTCAGGAGTGTTGTGTGAGTGTATGTGTATGTGTACGTGAGTGTGTGTGTGTGCTTGTGTGTGTGTGTTTGCACGTCTCTGAGCAAGCGAGTGTATTTACATGTTGGTGCGTGTGCGTAGGTGTGTGTGTATGTGTGCGCGCGTGCAGTTGCGTATGAGTGTACATGTTTATATGTGTATGTGTGTGTGATACATATGGAGAAAGTTGGAGAAATGTAGAGTAATTGTTTGAAATATTTTCAGAGGAAGATGAATGAAGACGAAGGAGAGAAGGGAAGGAGAAGTGAGAGTGAGACGAGAGAGAGGGTGGGAGAAACAGTGGGAGAAACGGAGAGCGAGAGAGAAAGAAAGTTAAGAAGTGAGAGAGTGGGATGTACTTGAGGAAGTTGTAATGAGAACAGCAGAAAACAAGAGATAGAGAGAAATAGAAAGACAAAAAAAGAAAAGGTAACAAGTGTGTGTGCGTGTGAGACAGAGAGAGAGAGTGAGAGCGAGAGAGAGAGAGGGGGTGGGGTGGGAGTGAGCGAGTGAAAGGCTGTATTATAGAGACATGTCTATGGAACAAAATAATAGAGGAGAGATAGAAAGAAAATATATTGTGATAGAAAGATTATTTTATATATATATATATATATATATATTGATAGGAAGGACAACAAAAGAAAGAAAGAGACCTCGATATTATGTAAATAGAGGAATTTTAAATCCTATCTATCTCATTTCTATCTCATTTGTTCGACTAAAGGCAGTGTTCCAGCATGGCCACAGTCAAATGACTGCAACAAATAATAGAATAAAAATATATCTTATATCCGAAAAAGAAACACACTGTCTATCAGAGAGGGAAACACAAATGGAGAGAAAGAGGCAAATAAAAAGATAGATAGATAGATAAATGGAGAAAGAGAGAGAGGGAGAGAAAGAGTAGAGAGAGAGAGAGAGAGAGAGAGAGAGAGAGAGAGAGAGAGAGAGAGAGAGAGAGAGAGAGAGAGAGAGACTGGCTGACAGACAGAAAAAATAACAGAAAAATAAAAAGAATGTCTTAACATATTGTTTCCAAATTTTGGCACATGGTGAAAATTTTCGGGAAAGAGAGTAAGTTGATTCACTGGTTCTTGTTTTATCAACCCCAAAAGGGCGAAAGGCAAAGTCGACCTCAACTGACTGTAGATTAAAAACATAAAGATGGACGAAATGCCGCTAACGATTCTGCCAGTTCGTTGTCTTAGATTGTATTGATAATATTAACAAAAAATATGACTTGTGGTCATTAAATGTTAGGTAGGTTAACAGCTTGTTTTTTTATATACCTGATCTTATAGTAAATAATCTGTTATTATTTCTGTTGTATTTAGTATTGTTGCTACTGATTCACGAAGCGTCTAGCTTATCTAAAAGAAAGCTGTTAGGTTTTACATGCATACATACATATATACATACACACACACAAATACATCCGCCTATATATATATAAATATATGTGTATATGTGTATGTGTATGTACAATTATATGTGTATGTATACACATATACAGATATAAAAGTGTGTATGTGATACACGCAACACACAAGCATACTATACATGCATGCATGTATGTGTGTGGGTGTACAAATATATATATATATGTATATATATATATATATCAAAAAGTGCCATCACTCTCTGTCATTAATTGCCGTGAGCTCAATATTTGGGCAGTGAGATATCAAACCCTCCAGAGATAATAACAATTTATAAATCACTTATGCTAAGTAGGTTAAACGACTGCTCAGCACTTTGGTCTCGTACTAGACTAGGTCTTACATCCTAACCAGAGAAATTCCATAGATGTTTCGCAGCTTTAGCCATGCTACCTAGAACGACATAATGTATTGAAGAATACGCACAAAATCCCATTCACACACATACAGACGCACTCGTATCAACCCACACATCACGCATTGGTATATAATATGAGTTTATGCTTGTATATATGAGTATGTGTATGCTAAACAATATATACGTAGACGCGCACACACTTAGATATGCATGCTTATATACATGTTTGTGTATTTGTATATGTGTGTGTGCATATATATATATATATATATATATATATATATATATATATATATATATATATATATATATATATATATATATGCATATATATATATAGTTTACGTGCATATTTATACAGACACAAACAGTATATATATATATATATACATATATATATATATATACATATATATATATATATATATATATATATATATATATATATATATATATATATATATATATATATATATACATAGAGAGAGAGATATATATAGCTAGCTAGCTAGCTAGCTAGATAGATAGATAGATAGATAGATAGAAATATTTTCTTTTGCCCTACTTTCATTCACTAGATTGTGATCATAATAGGGCATGACATCCATGTTTTTTTCTGTAATATATCACTGAAAAAGACTTATTACTGTGTGGTATATATTTTATCGGCTCGTAGTTGCTGAACCGCTAATTTACAGGATACAACACGAACATGCATATAGATTATCATTTCATAAAACGCAAGTTGCTGTGAAAAACTATTCATTGATAATGTGCATTCGAGCGGGTGTTCTCCACTGATGTTCAATCATTATATAAAATCACGTCAGTTATATTTTTACACAATTACATAGTCTTTTGTGAGTATCATAGTAACCTTATCAAATCGAAATTCTCATAGATGTTTGTGTTTGATTCGTAGAAATATAAAGTGTTCAGTTAGATGAGATAAAGTAATAATCATGATCTTTGCAGGTTTCTTAAACTGCTTAGGTTAATGGTTCAGCTGTCCAGACTGAATACCTGTCTACTGTGTAGAAAATTCATACTCAGAGAGTAAGCCTCCCCACTTGGTTCTAATACTCTCAGCATAATTATCTTTGTAAAAGTTACATATTCGCAAGAAGGTGTCAATCACCCCAGATTACAAGAATAAACACAGTAATGTAAGACAACGAAATAAAATTGCTGCCGCATTAAAAGAAAAAAATCATCGTGGTTCATATCTATTGTAGAATTGAAGCTCATTCCTTCCTGCTAAAAATTAACCCTTCCATCAAATGTTACTTTCAAATGTTGATATGACAAATATATGCCATTCATGCTGCCTAAATAGATTCGGGTATGCATAGCTACATCTCGTGGACATGGAAACCACCTAAGGTGCGAATCAATTGTTCTGGAATGAGAGACTGATGACAAGATATTGCAAAACTTTCAAGAATACATAATTGCACGTTGCACTGACCAAAAATACTAATATGGGGACATAGTAAAAAAAAAATATATATATATATAGATTTTTGCTAATTTAATAAGGTACGTGATAAATGCATTTTATATATAATTATATATATATATATATACATACAGAGAGAGAGAGAGAGGGGAGAGAGAGAGGAGAAAGGGTAGAGAGAGAGGGAGTAGGGAGAGAGGAGACGGAGAGAGAGGAGAGAGGGAGAAGGGAGAAAGAGGCGCCTAGTTTAGTGGTTAGGGTGTTGCATTTATGATCGTAAGACTGTAGCTTTGATTCCTAGCCCGGGAGGTGAGTTGTGTCCTTATGCAAAATACTTTGTTTCGTGTTGCTCCAGTCCAGCTGGCTAAACTGAATAATCCTGCGACGGACCTAGGGGAGAATATATACGCCACAGAATCTGGGAAACCGGCCTTATGAGACGGAAAGGAGCTTGATCATTTTTCTTTTTGACATATATGTAACACACACACACACACACACACATACACACACACACACACCTATGTCTATCAGAAGAAACGTTTGTAATGCTAAATAAATTCCATGGCCTAGTAAGAGAAACAACACATCTGAACTTAAGAGGCTAACAACATTAACATCGTCATGTCTATACCTCCGCATGCATTTATAGAAGGTCTATTTGAAGAACTCGCCAGATAAACTACACTCGTCAGGTACGAACTTCAAAGCTCAGGCTCCCCACACGTCGTCATCAGTCACCGTAATGCAAAAATTTAAACATATCCCTCTGATCATCATTTTAATCGCCCCACTTTTCTTCTTTATATTTTCTTAACCCATCCCTTTTTTTATTCCTTTTATCTAATTCATCTCTTTGTCACCCTTAATTTGTCTTTCTGTATAACAACTGAACGACACGCTATTAGTCTACGTATTCGCCTTTCTTTCAGAGCCCCCGACATCTATTCCCCTAATTTCTTTCATGTCCTTTTATCTTTCTAAATTTGTATCCACCATTCTATTTATCTGTATGCATGCAAATCTCTCTCTCTCTCTCTCTCTCTCTCTCTCTCTCTCTCTCTCTCCTCTCTCTCTCTCTTTCCCTCTCTCTCTCTCTCTCTCTCTCTCTGTATCTGTCTGTCTGTCACTTTCTCTCTCTCTCTCTCTCTCTCTTTCTCATATATATATATATATATATATATATATATATATATCAGCCTCATCCATTCCTACTATTATATACTTAATGTTTGTTCAATAGCTTTTCATTCACGCATAAGCAAGCATGTTAAACTTTCTGTAAAACCCGTTTTTTAGACCATCTCTCTTTCACAGTTTTAAGGGCCTCGTACTCCCACCTTACGAACAGACTGAATTTGTACCTGATACCTTGTCAGACAGCATATCTGTCTATCTCTCAATGTAGTCTTTGCCTGTTGGACTAATCCAGAAATTTCCGTTTAGCCTTTTATGGTGTTTGCAATCTGATCATAGGTAGAAGTTAGTTTAATAATAACCAACACAATTCTAATCACCACCATATCCCCATTCACCTTAACTGGCATTCTTACTGAGCCAACGCCTCAAGAAACAATCGTTCACTCAGCTAGAAATAACAACCAAATATCCCTCAGATGGTAAGTTGTTGTCTTCAAAGCAACAATAAGACATTGCATAATGGTAAATTTGAAGAACTAAAAGATGGGATAGTTACAGCTGGAACTTGTTTGATTGTAGGTCCACTAGATTAGGGCTGGCCTAAAGCAAAATAATAGCCAAAGACAAGTAATAATAAAAAGTTGTCACTGCCATTAATTAATAACAATCTCTACTAATTAAGCACAAAGACATTTAGGAAGTGTATTGCTAATTATTTTCCCCATAACACGAATGACATAAGAGAAGAATTGGAAGGCAAAGAGAATAGAGGCAAGTATATCAATCCCTTACTGATGTACCCCTTTTCAAGCCTGAGAGTTTAGGAAAAAACTCGTTAACTCTGTCGCACTAATTTTCCGCTAACCATTTTGTCACGTGAGTGAAATGGAACTGGAGCAACGTCAAATAATGCCATTGTTCAAGGTTATAATCCTCCTTCCGGGTCGGAAATCGAACTCTCGACCTTATGATTGAAAACACACTTACCTAACCGTTAGTGGAAGTACATAACTTTTAGAAAATCGAAGTAGTGCTGCATTCGGATTTTATTATTGTTAAGGCAGAGACTGTAGGCCACCTGCGCGGCACCTTGGGCAAATAACTTCTACTATAGACCCTAGCCCCTAACCCTGGGCCAGCAAATGTGTTGTAAGTGGATTTGGTGGATGGAAACTCTGCGCGTGTTTATATATATATATGTGTGTATGTTTCTTAGTGTTATGTCTGACGTCTACCACAAACTGACAATCGCTGTTTACGCCCTTGTAACTGAGTAACTAGGCAAAAATAAATCGATAGATAAGTACCAAATTTAAAAATAAGTAATGGAATCGATTTGTGCAACCAAACCTTTCAAAGTGGTGCCCCAGTATGACCGCAGTCCAGTAACTCAAACAAGGAATAGATAAAAGAAAAAATGTTTTGCGATATTCTGCTACAAACGTTTAGGATATGAGTTCAAATTCTACGGGATTTCAAA
>NC_142928.1:31841573-31851573 GCF_046866305.1 Octopus bimaculoides
GTATGAATACGTCACAGAATCTGGTGAGTATGTATACGTCACAGAATCTGGGAAAAACCCGGCCTTATGAACTTATGCCTCGATAGGACCTTTGATCCGTTTTATCTGTTCCACTCATTAGACTGCGGCCAGAACTTTTCGTTCAATAAATCGATCCCAGAATTTTTATTTTTAAAGCCTAGTACTTATTATATCGATCTTTCTTTTGTCGAACCACTAAGTTATAGGAACGTAAACAAAACAACATCGGTTGTCGAGCAGTGGTAGAAGATGCTGACAAAAACAAATGAATCACTATCAGATTAGATGTTGCTTTTTACAACATAACTGTAAAAATTTCATCTCTCTCTCTCCACACACACACACACACACACACACACACACACACACACACACACACACACACACACACACACACACACACACACACACAACACACTTACACACACATATATGTACATATACATATATATGTATATAGAATCACACAAATTCACACACAAACACTCATACGGACAATACTTAAAATATACCGCAGTTACTGAATTCAGTTTTGTTTGTTTACATTTTAAACATTCATCATTTAAAAGTATTCAGTTTCACACATCTGACATGTCAACTGATGATAGTTTCGACTACTACATTATGATTGTATCTCAACACACAGATATATGATCTTAACCAAAATACGACGAGAGAGTCAAATTTTCATTAAACCACACAATACCAATTTGAAAAATTGAGTGCAGTGAGATCTTGGATGCATTATTATGAAATAGAGACGGCTGACAATGGTTGAAGCGTTCTGATGAAAGATCCGCTGAGCAAGGATTAAGTACCTACAAACAGAAAATGAACTTCAATATTGTGTATGAGAGAGAAGTGGGTATTATTGGCCAGTTGATCCCTCTAATGATTCTCCTCCACTCTGCTGCCTTTTATTGGCATGTTATAGGTGGGGTTCAGTTGGTACAACGATACAAGGCTCGAAGAGCCAAGAAGTGAGTGCGAGAGTATCTGACATGAATCTTTCGCTCTCACCCCTCTCTCTCTCTCTCCCCCCCTCTCTCTCTCTCACACACACACACACACATACATAAAAAAGAAAGAAAATAACCCTCCCGCAAATGTTTAGAGGTGTCCCACTTCTGGAGCACGACATCAATCTACATATTCTGTCATCAGGAGGCCCTGATCTTAGAATATCAGATAGTCAATATAATTTAGCTACACACACACACACACACACACACACACACACACACACACACACACACACACACACACACACACACACACACAGAGTACCACATAGTCAATATTATTTATCGACTCCGCCACACACACACACACACGTAAATTTCTTTTCTTGAATAGTCCAAGAGTGAAAGAAGAATATATAATATATGTTAAAACAAAAGTATATTTAGAATGCTTTATGTTAAAATACATGCATTCATATGTGTTTATATTTTTAAAAGTTTTGCTGCAGAACTCTACGAACTTAACGAAACAAAATCAAAAATACACCCTGAGCATGTTGCAGCATCAAAAAGATACAGTGAACTAATATAGCAAAATGACAGCAAGAACGAAAACATGGCGACGACGACGACGACGAAAACGTCGAAGTCATTATAATCATAAAAGAACAACAATAACAAAGAACAACAACATCATTATCAGTATCTTCATTAATGTGAACACTGACAAAAACAAATTAATCAGTATCAGATTAGACATTGCTTGTACAACATAACTGTAGGTAAAAATTTCACCTCCATATTAAATATATATATATATATATATATATATATATATATATATATATATATATATATTACAACAACAAAAACACCACCAACAACAACAACAATAATAATAATAATAATAATAATAATGAAGTATGAAATGTTGTTATTGTTCAGAAATATGAAAGAGATAATTAATTAACTCTGATCTCTATTTGCAATGTTGATGTTTATGATACTGACTCAGAAATTTTCTATTTCTTTTTTATTTCCTTAATTAATGAAAATTTCTAGAAATGTATATCTTTTTAGCATTTTTTATTATACATTTGTGAATCAATCTTCTTATCTATTTTTCATTTCCTGAAGCAATTCCCCTAATTCGCTCTTTGAACAACATTTGAGCGTTTTTTTTAAAGCATATTTTTTACGGCTTTGGTCTGCCATATAAGTTTTCTTGTTTTAATTAATTTATTTTTTTTTAGAAGTTGATACCTTCTAACCACTGTCCAGAAAATTTGACTCCTTAAAGACATACTTCAACAGAAGTGGACGTAAAGATAAGAGATTCTCAACTCTTCTTCATGGAGTAGTTGGCCCACGCATTCCAATAATGTATGTACACTGGGCAACTATCTTACGGACGACTTAGTTTATGGGATTATATAGGATGACATATACCATATCAGAAATGTAGCGGTATTACAGTGAAATCGCACGTGCATTAAAGAACACATTCATACAAATTTGTCTTATGTTAGGAAGCACCTGAGATGTCATAACTAGAATAATAAATTCTCCCTCAAAGCCAAAGATTGGAATACAGGAAATTTAAAGATTCAGCGGTGTATTCGTAATAGGAAAACTAAATCCTGTTGTGAATAACATAAAACGATGTGCAATGTTAACTACCAAACAACAGAACATCCAACCTGCTCATGTCGCAATCCACTCCTCATCTAGACATAGCTTTGCTACTCAGAGCTATTTGCAATCTCCTTTTTCTCTTGATAAAAGGTTCTTTTTACGATGAAATATAGAAATATAAGGAAAAAGTGCAAACCATTGTTTTAATTTATTTTCGGTTGTAGTCCTTTTTCTCTAGCTTTCTTGAATAACCCCCGATAGAGAGTTCAGAAGTAGCAGTAAGCCTATTGTGCAGTCTAAAAAGAAATCGGCTTCAGCGAAGCACAACTGGTAGCAGGTTAAAGTACTTGAAATACATGACTTAATAAGTTTATTCAGAACGACCACAATAAGCTATATTATTGGTACGAAGGTTTAACACATCTTAGTTCTGAAGGTGGTGCACGAAATATAACAGAACGAATTAGTATCACAGACCGTTTCAATGAACATTTCGAGGTCTTGCTTAATCTTGATTGTGCAGCTAACGGATGATCTCAAAATAACATCATACACAGGCCAAAGATGACCAGCTAAACTGCACCTTATGACACTGTAAAAAAATAATAAAAGATATGACCTATTCCCTAAAAACAATACGCCCACCACCAACGCCGAGTCCTCTGCGATTCTAGTTGAGAAAAGCTATAATAAAGCAACAAAGCATTGTTTGCTCGTCTTGAAGCTAAAAAAAGCACCAACGGAGCGAAATGATGTAATGCGTTATTACTATTATACATAAAGAATACGAATGAGTCTATGGTGTTTCCAAAATAATTTTGAAAATTTCTGGTTAGAAAGTTACTTCACCAACTCAATTCACTATCAAAGAATCACCTACTTAAATCTCAATCTAGTTTTTGATATTGAGAAACAGTATTACTATATTTCTTCGTTAGATACAGAAGATATCCTGAATAATCGTTGTATATTTTCTTCTTTTGTCTTCACCTTGCTAATGCACATTTATTCTGTAAATTGTGAAGCTATACGGTAGGTTAGAGCCAATCTTAGCTGCTTACAAAAATTACTGATTTACTCGTATGACGCAAATGAGAACAGGAGTCTAATAGTCATTAAACACGAAACATGCAGCAAGCTAGAATATTTTTCAACTGTTCGGTCCATGGACAAGTACATATGTTAACAAACACACATACGTACACACATGTACATAAATATATAGATATATTGAGTGAAACAAGTAAATGATACATATTACACTTATATGCAATACACATTTACATATATAATATTCATGTACTTATATATACACAACTATGACCCCTTCCCTTGTATACCTAATCTTATATACATATATCCAGAGATAGAGAGGGAGAGCGGGGGGAGAGGGATGAGTGAGAGGGAAAGAGGCTGGAAACAAAGTAACACAGAAACAGATTCAAACATAAAAGACACATTTCGGATAAGTTTATCACATTGTCACTTACTCGCTCTCTCGCTCCGTGCATATATAAGTGTGTGTTTTGTGAGAGTACATAGGAGAGATTGTGATAAACAGCTTTACTAAATACTAATATCAACAAATCTTTTCTTAAACTGTCTTAATTAAACATTTTGATGAAGGAGATAAGATGTCACATATATCTAACAATATAAGAATATAACTTTATGTTCACTAACGCCATCTACTCATTTATCACGTAGTCGTCCTATCCCCCATCAGAGTATGCAACATTTCATGTACTACATAGTAGTGGATGTTCCAATTCTCATCTCGTCAGAAACACTGTTTGTCAGTGATAGTTTCTGCTTGTTCAATCGAATTTCATTCCTAACTGAATTGGTCTATGATCAACAGTATATCAGTTGTGACTAAATCATTGATTTTTCTGCTGAGATGATAAGATGTGATTTGAGGGAAATTTCATTGTTATTTCATCATCACCATCACCAGTGCAAAATTACTTAACGAATAAAGGTCTAAACAAATACAATATAACTATCTATGTAGAACTAAATAAATAATAGTATAAATAAATAGCGAACTAAGTAAATAACTAAATAAATTAAATAAAGAAAGAACAGAGAGAAAGAAAAGAAGAAAAACAAATACAAATATTATTGTACTTATTAGGCATAATTTCAGTCAATGGACATTGATGTATGATTTTTCAATAATCGAAAACCGTCTTGGAAGGCGTTTTGCAGGCATGTTGCTGTTCCTATAATTACAGATGTTGTTATGGATGGTGCTGCTGTTTGTCTCCTTGTTACTTCTGTTATTTTGTCACCAGTCGTTACCGTTGATTGAAAAAAATTATGATCAGAGACATTCCAAACGTGACCATTCCATTTATTTATCTATTTCGTATTTTCACGATCACATTGTCTTTAGCAAAGCCATAGACAATTAGCTAGCTAGCCAGATAGATATATAGTTAACTTGAGAGACAGACAGACAGACAGATAGATAGACAGATACATTTCTTTTATTAGCCACACAGGGCTCAACGAAGATGGGACAAATACAATGTAGAGCTTTTCTTTTTGGGAGGGGGAAAGAAAAAAAAAGGGGGGGGGGTCGATCAAAAGGGATCGTAGGAAGGAAAAGGGGGTAGTTCGATCAAAAGGGATCAAAAAAAAAGAAAAAAAAAGGGCGATCAATAGGGATCGTGTATCACACAGTAATGTTCTCGTGTAAAAGGAGGGGAGGACAGTTTAGGTTTGGCCGTGGAAAGAAAAGCCTGCGGAAAAGACCACGGTAACCTTGGTCAATATTCTCATTGAAGAAACTATAACAGTAAGTGACTCTCTTTTGCCTTTTTGTATTCGTTTTTTTTTCTTGGATTTTTTTTTTTTTTTTTTTAGTTCATAGGGTTATGCTCAAGATGGCTCCGTCGTTTACACGTGCCATCCTTGCTACATTCACCCATCTTTTTTTGAAGCATTCACTAGACAAGACTTCCCTTTCTACTCTCACCTTCCTCTTCAGGTGATACTTGAAGAAGTTGATGAGAGATTGCCCAGAGAGGAAAGTCTTTGTCTCTGGACCTTTCAGACGCGTCCACCATACACATTCTTTCGCCATAGCCACAAGTACGATGAAAATAGCTCTTCCTTCCCGTTTAAGGGAAGGAGGCGCGACAATATTCACGATAGACTCGGCTGATAGACCGACTCGTCCCACACGCGATAGCAGTTGTTCGACGTAAGCCCACAGCTCGGAAATGGTGGGACACTGTACGAGTGCGTGCAGAACGGTTTCGTCGCTCTGCCGGCATCTCGGACAGGTCGGCCCCGTGTTTCTCGAGCCATGCCTGTAGAGCTTATCCCGAACGGGTAGTGCTTCTCGATAACACTGCCAGGCCAGGGATCTCTGGAAGTTGTCCATAGGTCCCGGTCCGAAGGTCGTCTTAAACAGGCGGGTCAGGTATTCCTCGTCGACGCCCAGGTTCGCCCCGAGATCGTCGTCGTACCTTCCCTCCACTAATCCACTATAGAATGCGTTAGTTGTGATGCAGTCGCTCAAGGTTGACCCGGGTTGTAGACAGATAGATAGATAGACAAGTAGATAACTTGAGAGATAAACTGATAGATAGATAAATATATAGATAGATAAATGGATAGATAGACAGACAGAAAGACAGACAGACAGACAAACACACATACAGACAGATAGATAGATAGATAGATAGATAGATAGATAGATAGATAGATAGATAGATAGATTGGATATATAAATAGCGCGTGAAAAGGCTGGACTCTTGCGTTAAAGGTAATATGTAACTGCTGTTTCTAGCATATCTAGCAACTATATATAGGAATCATACAGAAATTTGTCATGAGTATGTATGCATGTGTATGTATATGTGTGTGAGTGTGTGTCTATGTGTATATGTGTGTTTGTGAGGAGGGCATGTGTATGTGCGCATGTGTGAGTGCCAGTTGGTCTAAGTGGTACCACATGCAGAGGTTACAGTGGTCAAATATTATTATCGTCCCAGATCAACAATGACCAAGCATATTTATGATTAAAAACAATCCAGCTTTGAATGGCCATTTAATTTTGCAATGTAGTATAAGGGAGATTTGCCTGCTGTTCCTGGTAGGTCGAGCAACCAGGCTGAGACTCCAGAAGACATATATTATGATTATAGAAAGCATATATATATATATATATATATATATATATATATATATGCGAGTAAAAATAAATACAAAAAAAGGTGGATTTTTTTGTATGATTGTGTATAGAGGAATATATTATTTTGCTTAAAAGAGTTCCAACACTGTCTGTTTTTTATGTTCTATTTATATTCCTGCAGAACTAATGTGGGGTATAGAATATGGAATATACAATATATAATATAATATACAATATATAATATAAAATAAAATAAAAATGGATGGCACCATGAAATAAAGTATTGAATATAGATGAAATATTGAGTGTTCAATATAAAGGATCAAATATATAAATATATAAATATAAATATATATATATAAAGGCGACTCGAGTTTCAGGGCTATTTCCCTTCGTCATGGCCGGTATGACAGTCTTTACTGTCATACCGGCCATGACGAAGGGAAATAGCCCTGAAACTCGAGTCGCCTTTATATATATATATTTATATTTATATATTTATATATTTGATCCTTTATATTGAACACTCAATATTTCATCTACATTCAATACTTTATTTCATGGTGCCATCCATTTTTATTTTATTTTATATTATATATTGTATATTATATTATATATTGTATATTCCATATTCTATACCCCACATTAGTTCTGCAGGAATATAAATAAAACATAAAAAACAGACAGTGTTGGAACTCTTTTAAGCAAAATTATATATATATATATACACTTTTCTTTTATTCTTTTACTTGTTTCAGTCATGTGACTGCAGCCATGTTGGAGCACCGCCTAGTACTTAGTGTATTGATATCTTTTGCCGAACAGCTAAGGTACGTGGACGTAAACATACCAATATCGGGTGTAAGTGATGGTGGGGGTACACACACACACACACACACACACACACACAAACAGACACATATATATATATATGGACAACACAGGATTGTTTCCGTCTACCAAATGCACAAGGCTTTAGTTGGCCCGAAGCTATAGTAGAAAACACTTCCCTAAGGTGCCACGCAGTGGGACTGAACCCGGAACCATGTGTTTGGGAAACAAGCTTCTCATCACACAGCCATGCCTGCAGCGCCGCCTTTAGTCGAACAAATCGATCCCAAAACTTATTCTTTGTAAGCCTAGCACTTATCCTATCGGTCTCTTTTGCCGAACCGTTAAGTTACGGAGATGTAAACACACCAGCATCGGTTGTTAAGCGATGGTGGTGGAGACAAACACAGACACACATACGACGGGCTTCTTTCAGTTTCCGTCCACCAAATTCACTCACAAGTCTTTGGTCGGCTCAGGACTATAGCAGACACTTGCTCAAGGTGCCACGCAGTGGGACTGAACCTGGAACCATGTGGTTAGTAAGCACACTGCCACTTACAACACTGTCACACCTTCATGTAACACTAACTTGCAGTAACGTCTGTAAACAATAGGTGTCTTGTTGACATATATCAGACACGACCATTCACTTGAATAACATACGCGCGCACACAAACACACACACACACACACACACACACACACACACACACAACGGTAAAACTCACAGATCAGTAACATAATTTCCGTTGTATTCAAAGAGTATGATACAAAAACCAGCACATGTAAGAATGTGTGACAGTTGATATTCATACGAAGAAACAAACATATATATACACACATCCATATACGTACATAAGATATTGTAGATGCGTATATACATGTATTTATTCATATACATATATGTGTGTGTGTGTGTGTGTGTGTGTGTGTGTATACACAATATGTGGATGTGTATCAATCGCGCGCGAATAAGATAGAAAGGAAGGAGTAGGGAAGAGGAATAAAGAGAGAGAGAGAGAGAAGGCCAGAGAGTGAGAGAGAGAGAGAGAGAGAGAGAGAGAGAAAGAAAGGCAGAGAGAGAGAGAATGAAAGGCAGAGAGAGAGAGAAAGAAAGACAAAACTGGAAGAAAGATTAGAAAAGAAAGTAAAAAAGCTGAAATAATGAAAGTATAATAAGGTCCGAAAAAAACTGATGTAAGATTTCTAGTTTACTTTTTTGTGCATGAAAAAAAAAAATACACAGAATGTGTTATTGTAAGAGTACATATTAGCACGAACGTTTATTGTTTACGTTTCCAATTGTGTAGAGTCCAACAACAACGAGAAAATCCTTTTGAAAATGCATTACGTTATTTATGAATGTACACCGTGAATGACTGGAATAAGACGATTTTTAAGATTATTTATTTATTTATTTATTTATTTGTGTACACGCACACATATACTGTGTATGTGTGTGTGTGTGTGCTATATATGTGCGCACACACATATCGCACGCATGTGCGTATATAGAGACGGAGAAAGAGATAGAACTACATCGAGAGGGAGGCATTAGCAGACAAACAGGAATGCAAGAAGTGGGCGTTATATATATATATATATATATATATATATATATATATATATATATATATATATATATACATATATATATATACATATATATATATATATATATATATATATATATATATATATATATATATATATATATATATATATATATATATATGCATGCAGTCGAGCTGGCAGAACCGTTAGCACGTCGGGAGAAATGCTTGGTAGCATTTCGTCCGTCTTTAGGTTCTGTGCTCAAATTCCGCCTAGTCCAACTTCTCCTATCATTACTTCGTGGTCGATAAAATAGGTACCAGTTGAGCACTGAGATCAAGGAAATCGACTGACCCTTTCCTCCTAACTTGGTGGCCTCGTGACAAAAATTCTAAATCATTATGTATATATATATATATATATATATATATATGTATGTATATATATATATATATATATATATTGTCTCTCTCGGTTCCGTGCCTCATCGCGTTCATACACACATAATTTTTCTCGTCTGGCCGTAAAGCCTTCTGTTTGTTTTCCTGTCTTGTTTTTTGTCCGCCACTACATTCCTCCATGGCTAGATTTAATTTGCGTATACAGATTTAATCTGCGATCCATGGGACGAGCCGTTTTAACGTTGCGTCCTGCCCGAAGCTCGTCGAAACGCCGGTGTTAAAACGTGGGTAGCTGATGAAGTAGAATGTTCTCTATGTGGCTCGTGTGTTCTCGTCTACGTTTGTTTGCAATGTCCTGTACCCAGATATGCACCTATACATACAGGTGGATGTCGGTATGCACATACCTGTACGTATATATGCATATACTCATTTACTTTTGTTTA
>NC_142928.1:31859073-31866573 GCF_046866305.1 Octopus bimaculoides
CCTCAACAATAACCTCATTATCATCATTGCACTGTGTCCTAGAACTCATAAGGTCGGTTACCCGGTTACCCCAGTATTGATGTTATGGACCTCGAAAGGATGAAAGGCAAAGTTGTCACCGGCGAAATTTGAACTCAGAACGTGAAGGCAGATGAAATGACTCACAAGCATTTTGTTGGGCCTGTTAACGATTCTACCAACTCGCAGCCTTGCGGTAATACTATAGTAAGTAATACATGAACGTACAGTACAATAACGATAGAATATCTACAGTAGAGGATGGTTGTATGAGTAGAGAGCCATGAAAAATATTGCGATATCTAGTTACATTTTATTAATTTTGTCATATGCTCGAATCCCACTGATGTTAACTTTGCTTGTCGTCCTCTGGGATCTACTAAACAAAATGTTGTTTAAAAACTAAGAGCGATTTCATGCAGTCTACCGTTTTTCATTTTAATTTCTATTCCAGCAATATATCAGTTCATCTTTTTCCTTCGATAGAAGGGGCTGTTAACCCTTTACTCAGCCCTTTACAATCTTATATAAAGGGTAACTCTGCTGTGAATGGCTTTTGATTATCCGTCTCATGGCATAACATTAACCGATGTGAGAGGAAGGGTGAGAGATAGAAAGAGTGTGTAGTAACAGACAAACAAAGAGAGAGAAAGAGGGAGAGAGAGTGGAGAGAGAAAGAGAGAGAGGGGAGAGAAAGAGTCGGCCTCCGGTGTTGTTGCTACTTTATTTATCGAACTCAGAAGGATGAAAAGCGAAGTTGACTTCGGCAGGTTTTGAACTCAGAACACTAGATCGAGCAACACCAGTCATTCTGTCCGATATTCGAACGACTTTGCTAATCTTCAGTTTTTCAGGCAATTATACCCCTACATCAAAATATATATAACCCTGTACGTTGCGCTAGAAATCAATATATTCCATTCACTGCGCTACTAATGACGCTGGTAAACGTTATCTTCAGCAGCAACCAAAACAACAACTACAACAGAATAAGAAAAAGAAAAACAGAGAAATATATGAAGAATCAATTTTTTAGTCTTATATTTATCTTGCCAAGCATTCTGATATCGTTATGACTTCATATATCATTCCATACTCTCTTTACACTTAATTTTTGTCCTAGAAGTAGCTATGAAGACTGAAACTACATGTGTTATTGATTTCTTGTATAAAATGAAATAGAAATGAGAAGAAGAGACAATGATGCATTTACTGGGAATTCATTTGCCATGACTGTTTTAATTTTGAGGGTATTTTTTAGCCACAGGCCACATCTGCTATCGGAAGTGTTTCAGTAAGGAGCATTATTCCTTTTTAGGTATATGTTTATGGCAACATTCTGATCCAACATATCCATTTAAAATATATATATATATTTGAGAAGCATTACGGTGTAATTTGGAGGTTGGTTAGCTTTTATTTCTTGTATAATAAATGACTTTATCGTTTCAGCAGAATTATAGGAACGTCAGACAAGTTACTTTGCCGTGTCTTTTTCGGCTCTTTCCATTCTAATTCCTCTCAAACTTCAAAAGTTATTGATGGTTGTATCATGGCCTCTCACGTACAGAGAGGAAATATCGATGCAGAGCTCGACAAACGGCAGTACTCGAATATCTTCGCCATAGGACGAGCCTCCAGCCGTGTTGACACAGCATAGAATGGATTCAGGGGCTTTGAAAATCGAACGCCGTGGGAATCGAAATACTTTCATGTGCAACACTTAGCAGTTACATATTTTATCGGCCATTGAAAGAAGACTGGCATACGCTTTTCTGTTAGAATTTGAACTCAGAAGGTAGCAAAATACAATATGCTCTTGTATCTGATGCTCTACCAATTCAGTACATCGTCGCTCTACTACTTTCTAAACAAATCCCTAGCATGCTTCTACATAGGTGATGCAAACAGCAAGCAAATCTGCCTAATCTCATCGTCTAAAAACAGGAGCGACGAAATAATGAAGTCCTTGAAACAATAAATGATGTAATAGTCACGACTGTAACGTCTTACTTCATATGTTAGCTTGAACAAAGCAACCTTTGTGTTAAGCAACAATTACAACTACTATTGCTGCTGGTTTTATTGATTCCGGACTCATAAAGTCACAAACTAGGAGAGAAAGCACTTAAACGAAGAGACGCCGGTACTTGACTGGTACATTGGTACTTTATTTTATCGACTCTCGAAGCATAACAAAAGAAAACAAAATGCCGGCCTTCGTGGGGTTAACATTTAGAAAACATAGAGACGTAACCCAATTCAGAAAGAAAGTTCGTTTTAACTTTACCGATTCAGCCACTCGATCAAACTTTTAGAGATGAATATTAAAACAAACAGACATTAAAAGAATCGGTAATTATTAAATGATTAAGTGTATATTAACAACAACAGATGTAATACGGATGGCATAAAACAATAGCAATAATCGTAAATTTCCAATAAAAACCAACTTGCTTCAGTCACTATTTCAGTTAGAAACAGCTGTTATTATTCCTTTATCTTTTTATGAACTGCGGCCATGCTGGGGTACCGACTTCTAGCGATACTGCCAACTTTAATAATAATATTCTCAAGTATAGGCGCAAGGATTCAGACTGTGTGTAGAAGTGAGTCGATTAAATCGAAACCCAGTACTTGATTGATACTTAGTTTTAATGACCTTGGAAGGGCAAAAGGGAAGTTTACCTTGGCAAGATTTGAACTTTCAACATATGAAGCTGCAATAATTACTGCAAGTTGATTTTGCTCGATTCTTCTATAATACTGACAATCAAGCATTCTTAGTAGTAATAATAATAACAACACTAATACTAAGTTACTGAGGTACCGAATGGATTTGACCTTAAACCTACACTTGCTTGACTGAGCCTTTTGTTACCCCAGGGCAGATCACAGTAGTGGAGAGATTAACTTTCTTTCTTAATCTGCTCTATTTCAGTGGATTATTGTATTGTATCAACCATTTGCGTGTTAAATATTTAAAAGAAAAAGAAAAACAAAAGTTAATCCTTGATCGATAGGGTCAGTTATTAGCTCCATTATGTATCGCTCTCATAGCTGGTTGATATAGATGTCACCTCGCATTTGCAAAATCTTATTAGTGTGGTTGCTTCGCAAAAGGGAAATGTAAAAACAAAGTAATTCTAAAGTTAAAATGACTTTCCCTTTTTTTCTCTCTTCTCCATCTTTCTCTTCTAAATTTCCTGTTTTTCTCTAGCACATTTTTCTTTGAGGAAGAACAAATTCCAAAACGATCATCAGTATAGAACAGAAAAAAGAGAGAGAAGGAAAGAGAGGAGAGATGTAGCGGAGAGAGAGAGAGAGAGAGAGAGAGAGAGAGAGAGAGAGAGAGAGAGAGTAAGGGGAATATGTTGAAGAAAGAGACTCATTGATTCTACAGGCCTTAAATTGAAAAGTAGTGGAAAGTAGTGGTAAGAAATTGTGAAATTACGAGGCGGAAAATGTTTCCCTAGATGTAACCACCATAATATACATATGCTCCAACACACATATCTGAGTATAACATTGTAATTTCTATTTTAGCATGAGGTAGAGACTTGGTGGGTGTTGAGGGTTATTTACATGACTGGTATTTAACTCAGTCTGGTTATAATGATGCTGCTGTATATTAAATTCTAGATGGATTTCATATAATCTGATAAATACATAGAATATGAGTAAAGCAAAGATGACAGCGCTTGTTTAAGAGAATTTACCGGAGAAACAGAATAATGTAGTTAATAGGTTACTATTGGCAGCCATCTTAACTGAAAATCTGAGTATGCACCTTCGCCTCGACTTACGACCACAAAAAATAAGGAAATAAAAAAAAATATATAAATAAAAAATCGATTTTCGGACATTGGACAGCTGCGAATACGATAACTATGGCAGCATCGGGCAACGAGGGCCTCCCGCAGACCGAGGCATCCACTGCCTGCCACTGTCTCTTACTCAGTCGCTTTCGAGCATCAGGCGCGTTTGAAAAGTGTTGAAAGCTATAAATCCAATATATGACGAGATCGACTTCCGACCTGTCAGTCGGAACGAACACGGTCGTAAGTCGAGAAGGTGTATATCCAAAATGGTGTCCCATACATCACTGCACTGTCATCACTACAGTCATAACTACACATACACCAATTTAAACTTTAGTACATATAACTTACTACAGGATGCATAATTACACGCATTCAACTGCATTCCTTATAGAAAGGTGCACGCCCTACACTATAGGCACTACATGAATACTTCAACACGCACACACATTTCACTACACAATCACACACACAAACTAACAAACAAACATACTCACGTAATCACACATTAATACACAAGCAGTTTGCCTTTTAAAATAGCCACTACTCTGCTCCAGTGCATAGTTAACAGAAATGAAAATTGCTTAAATCGAGTTACATATCTTACAAAACGTTCACAATTTCCTTCTCGCATATACTATTATCCCTCAGACGAGTAACTTATCGTTTAACTTCGCCTACTGACGATCAAATAATTAACTACCCTAATGAGCAACACTGCAGAATATCCAATTTCCAATATATATATATATATATATATATATATATATATATATATATATATATATATATATATATATATATATATATATATATATATATATATATATATATATATAAAGGGAAACAGGGACAACTGACGAAACGGACAACTATGTTGCATGTCTCGTTTCTCTGGGGTTTTTTTCGTTGTTTGAAAAATGTTCGTTTCCTATGTTTTCGTTTTTATGTTTTCGTTTCTCATTGTGTTTAACGTTTTCTCTGATGTCCTGTACCCATATATGCATCGGTACCATTTTCCTCTTTCTCCGTTCTTCCATTCTCCGAACTTTCCATCTTTCCGACGAAGGGCTACGCCCGAAACGTCATACACTCTCTCTTTCCTTTCCTGAGCGTCCAATAATACTATCCATATCACGTCCTCACTTTGTTGTTTTTTTTTGTTTTTTTTGTTATTGTTTTTCTGAACTATATATATATATATATATATATATATATATATATATATATATATATATATATATACGCAGACGTGGCTGTGTCGTAAGAAGCTTGCTTCCGAACCACATGGGCAAGTGTCTTCTATAGCCACGTGTCGACCAAAGCCTTGTGATTGGATTTCATAGACGGAAACAGAAAGAAGCCCGTCGTGTATATATATATATATATATATATATATATATATATATATATATATATATATATATATATGTTAAGTTTTCAGTTTATCTATATAAATTTCATAAAGAACTCAGAAGTGATAAAACTTCAAAGAGAATATACCACACTGGTAAGACAATATTAACTTGTGAACCTTTGATATATTTTGTAATATATAACTAAATATTATGTCCTTAACAGCAGTTTGCATATATGCCTGTGTGTGCGCACGCGTATGTAATTGTATGTATATAAAGAGAAACAAAAGCAACAACAGCGGAAACAAAGTGGTCTTGTAAACAATATGCAGCATGGCTTGATATCAGCAACTGTCCTGATTCATCTAAGCAGGTTATTCCATAAAACATCTAAGACAAATATCTACAATAGAGTTGGGTATATGTATGTATGTATTGGTCTATATATATATATATGGGAGATTATACAAAAAATATGTTATATGCTTTAGTGTAAAAGTCATATAGTAAATTTATTGTGATATTTGTCCATCTCTCTCTCTCTCTCTCTCTCTCTCTCTCTGTCTCTCTCTCTCTCTCTCTCTCTCTGTATATATATATATATATATATATATATATATATATATATATATATAAATGTAATTATTTGTGATACAATTCCGGTTGTGACGGTGTTCATGCCTAATGTTACACTTTAAACAAACTTATTTATTGAAAGAAATCTGATATAATTGATAAATACAATAATGAAACAAAAACAAATAATACACGTTAAAGCACTGTAAATATGGAAAGAAGGACCGGAAAGAAATTTCAAGCGTTTAGAAATCGAGTTTGAGTATTTCGCTTTAAGCAACCATAACTATAGAACATCATAAGTAAAATATTAAGAATAATGAATTTATACAACGAAATAGAAATAAGAGCCTTTATAAGGTAAAGAACTTCTTAGGGTTCGGTTACCATTTAATATTATTTTACTGGTTCCTATTCAACTTCATACAAGTATTCGACTTTTAATTTAGCAATGGGACAAAACTGAAAAAAAAAAACCCGAAAAAAACAACCTAAATTTTCAATACAATGAAACAAATTTGGGAGCTAGGTTTTAGATAACATTCATCATAGAGCAAAATGTAAGAATATTATAGAAAATCTATGAAATTTATAAATCAAAAGGCCACTCATTTAAAAGAATGTACCACCATTTATATAAACTTGAACACTTGACAACTACATGATAATACACTTTAAAATTATAATGCTTTCTTCAAAAGCAGCATTTGCGCATGTTCCTGTATATACACACACACACGCTCGCGCACGCGCGCGCGCACGCACACACACACACACATACATATAGTGTTCTTTTTTACTCTAGGCACATGACCCGAAATTCTATTGGGGGTTGTGGGGGCAGTCGATTAGATGGACTCTAGTACGCAACCGGTACTTAATTTATCGACCTCGAAAGAATGAAAGGCAAAGTCGACCTAGGCGGAATTTGAAATCAATATATATATATATATATATATATATATATATATATATTATTATTATTATTATTATTATTATTATTATTATTATTATTATTATTATTATTATTATTAATGACAAGGAGAACGGAAATTTTTCACGTCCATGATTTTATTTAAGTCATTTACAGGTTAGATTTTATGTGCAGTTTCAAACAAAACCAGGTCAAACATGACCTGAATAATCACTAAATATATTTAAATAGTGAATCACATTTATTTTTGCATGGATAAGGGTGAAGGTGACTTCGATTTTTTCCCCCGTTATCAGACTGATGGACTATATATATATATATATATATATATATATATATATATATATATATATATATATATATATATATATATATATATATGTCATTATAATCAAGTGTGTTACTATGTGCATATGTGTAAAAGGTCTCAAAGAAAAGGTGATGCGCGATGAGCGTAAGGATGACTTGTTTCAAAATATGTTTCCAATATGTTTCAATTAATTACCTCCACCCACCAAATTAAAATAGTATAAAGACAATGAGATTATAGCTGTTTAGTGCTAACAACAACAGCAATATCATAAATAATTATTTTTACCAACGCATAGTAGTTCTAAGTTGCTAACTGATCTAAGAACACCTGCTGCATACTGGTAACCACTTACAAATTCGACTACAATTTTATAAAACAAAATAAATATAATCTGCAGTAACGAAATAGGAGATGATGGTGGTTAAACGCATTCGGTATAGTAGGGTAGAAAATGGAGTGTCCTGGTTTAAATGTGACACC
>NC_142928.1:31869073-31879073 GCF_046866305.1 Octopus bimaculoides
AAGTAAAACAATTTCCATAATAAACCACAGGATGTTATCAAATTGGTTGGGAAAGTACTTATATGGTTATATAGAAAAACAAAAATATGTTGACGACGACCATGACAACAAAAAGAAAAAGAAATGACAAAAGAAGATGGGAAGGAAGAGAACATCATGAGTTGATAGCAGAATAATATCGATAAGTTATTATCTCATTGGAAAAACAATTGAGTTTGTATCTATCTATCTATCTATCTATCTATCTATCTATCTATCTATCTATCTATCTATCTATCTATCTGTCTGTCTGTCTGTCTGTCTATCTGCCTGTCTATCTGCCTGTCTGTCTGTCTGTGTCTATAAATACACGATTGTAAATTATATATATATATATATATATGTGTGTGTGTGTGTGTGTGTGTGTGTGTGTGTGTGTTGAACGTGTGTGTATGTGTGTATATCTCTAAGGCGATCTGCCACATACAACACTGCACCAACCGAATCCCAATATCAAAATTTCCTGTTTTCCGAATAAGTCGACCCTGTAGCTTTGAGCATTGACTGTCGCTCAGGAGAGCCCACACTTAACCCGTACTAAAATATTGCACATCAGCCTGACTGTATGAAGAAAGTATTTGTGCTACATAATACACACACACACACACACACACACATACACACACACACACACACACACACACACACACACACACACACACACACACACACACACACACACACAAAGTAGTCACCCCATCAGATAAGTGACGACATATATGGAAAGATTCAATTTCTACAAACATTGTAGATGATACCTAAACAGCAGAAACAGCAGTTGAAACAAGTCACTCAACCTCATGCAACCATTTATGTATTTTTTTTTTACCGTTGGTACGTTATCAGTTGTACTATCGACCTCCAAACCATATCTACCCAAAGAAAGCAAAGGGTTGTGTCTATATTTTCAGTATTCCAACTAGATATCATATTTTCAGCATTCCAACTTGATATCACCTCTCCCTATATCCTACATTTACTATTTTGATCAATATTTGAATGGCATTACATACATATATTAATTTTAAAAAAAGAAGTTACATAATAATAAAGCTTAGTTTCGCGATCAGAAACTGTGCACTCAGTAGTAAGAGATATTGTGACGACTTATAACTTCATGACTGCCCTTCATATTAACGGCTCCGATGAAGCTATATAAAATGACACATTGTTACTTATGGGTGCACAGTTTACTATAGCAATAACTGCTGTAAAACAATGAATGCACTCACAAAACATTCTTTTTACAGTTTATATATCAATTGATGTTGTAACCTGTACTTATTTTGTAGTTTATATATGAGTTCAAAAGTAAGTGTGTCGGCGAATTCGAGATACAGACCGTTTGAGCTGACAACTATACTTCATTAGAAGTGTATATGCATTTAGAAATAACCAATTTCATGTGTCCTTCATTCTTGGAAATCGATCACTTCTTGAATCTGATTTTTCGATACTTCTTTAGATGTATATCGGTAGGTATATTTGGATATACTTCGTTATACTTCATTGACTTCTAACGACTGGTTATGGTTCCTACTATGTTGAAATATAATATAATATAATATATTATATGTGAGCGTGTGCAAGCATAATTATATCTAGGTGCATATGATTATATATATATATACATACACACATATGTGCACGTATGTACATCTATATCTAATTAAATGTATATATGCATGCATAAAAAGTGACAGAGAAAGAGAGGATGGAGAGAAATTAACGTGCGTGCTTTGTTGATGTATATACATATATGCATACATACACACAAAATCTATTCGTCAGTATGTATGTGTGAGTATCGATGTGCCTGTGTTAAAATATATATACCTTTACAAATACCCAATTTCAGGCACCCTTCATTCCTGGATATCGATCACTTGAATTTATTTTTTCTCTATGATTAAAGGAATCCCGATGACATACATACATATATATTTATATATATATATATATATATATTTATATATATATATATATATATATATATATATATATATATATATATATATATATATATATATATATATATATATATGTATATATATATATATACATACATACATACATACATACGAGGGGTTGCTGAAAAGTCCCTGTCTTTCAGTAAAAGATAATGCAGGAGGATCAGTTAATTATGATTTTATTCAGCATATTCCCCTCTCAGATTCACGCACTTATGGCAGCGGTCCTTCAGATTTTCTAAGTTCTGTAAAAGAACTCGGAAAGTTGGACCTCCAACTATACCTTTCCGATACCCTTAAAGCTTCGCGCGTGTGTGCGTGCGTGTGCGTATGTGTGTGTGTGTGTGTGTGTGTGTGTGTGTGTGTGTGTGTGTGTGTGTGTGTGTGTGTGTGTGTGTGTGTGTGTACGTACATATATTTCTTTTTTCTCGATTAATATAGAATAGTGGAGACATTGTGCATTCTTCAAACCTATGGGTATCGTCTGTGCTTTCTATAAATTCAAGTAATATGCAATACCCATATCAATAAACTATGCATTCCTATACTTTTAAAACTCATGTCACTCATTAAAACTATTAAATAATCGATCCCTTCTGTTATTTGTATATATTGGAATAACTGCATAAATATATACATATAGCCCGAGACTTAGGCACTCAACCATGTAAATATAATTATATATTTAATATAGTATTTGTATACAATAATATAAATAATATTATGAGGAGCATATCGAACACTAATTGTTAATGTGTTTATGTATTGAAAATGACAATATATGTCACAAATATGAAGGTGGTTACACTGTGTTTGAGGGAGAAATGCTTAATGAGATTTGAATTAAACTTAGATATGGTTAGTGCTGCTCTTTTTATTTGTAACTAATAGATGAAACAGGGGGGTGACAATGCAAAAGTGAGAGTATATTTAAAGTTTATGAATGTTTATGTGCACACACACATACATACACACACACACACACACACACACACACACAGATATGCACGCACACACGCACGCATTTATATACGTGTGTGTGGGTAGAAATATAGAAATATTAAATACAAGGAACGTTAACAGAGAAAATAATTAACAGATATAGTAAAAAATTACAAAATGAGCTATGGCAGAGTCGAACTCGTATCCCATGACTCCTTATGACAAAACAAATCCAATTTTCTGTACTATCGTCACTTAATTCTCAATTTACGTTCGATTTGGGAGTAAGTGGCATGGATGTTAAATGTACAGAGAATTAAAATAAAAACGTTGAAAGTATATAAAAATGCTTTAGCACACGCAGACAGACGTATAAGAATAATTTTCTCCACTTTTAAATTGGCACACACACACACACACACAGATATATATATATATATATATATATATATATATATATATATATATATAAACAATATATGAGTATATGCATATATATGTACATACGTTCATCCACATGTACATATAAATACATATATATATATATATATATATATATATATATATGCGTGTGTATTCATATATTTTTGTGTGGGTGAGAGTGAGCGTGTGTATTTGTGCCCTTAGTATATATGTTTCTGAGTAAGATAATGTAAATAAGCCAACACACTTTTTTTTCTTTTCAATCATTTCGTTTTGAATAAATATTATCATATAGGGAAAGAAAAGAATGAATGGTCAAAGAGTATCCCCAGACAGAGCTCGAAACAGTTACATGCTGCTTCACTATTTATTAGCTACAAATTACATCACTCCTCCATAGTCTTTATTGATCAGGTGCATGTGAGAACATATGTGTGCGTGTGTCTGCAATGTTGAAGTAGACTAGCTACGCCATTTAACCTTTATAAAATGTTCATTCACACGTGTCATGAAACCACGTATGCATGCATTGCTATTATGTAAACACACAGAGGATTAGAATTGTCGTATTGGTATGTTTAGGTTGCAGTAATTGCATATTAGTTTTAGTTTATTCTTGTAATTTACTTAGCATTTTAAAAGATTTAGCTTATAAAATATAGTTGTTTTGACCAGATAGAGAGACATATATTAAAGAGAGAGGTGTAGTTTTTAATTTTAAATACATTTTATTTTCCTATATTTTCCTATATTTCTAATTGAATTTATTGTGAGTCTTTGAATGTTTTTACTTTTTCATTATAATTTCTCTTCTGTTATTTATTGGCACTTTTTTTTGTTTTTTTTTTGAGATGCTTCATCATTATTATGATGGGTGAATCGGTAGAGGGGTAGACACGTATTGTATTTAGTTAACTCACTTCATATTCTGAGTTCAAATTCCTCCAGTATCAACTTTGAATTTCACCTTTCTGGGATCAATAAAATAGTGTACCAATGAATAACCGGGATCCTCACATTCTAAATTTCTGTCATTGTGTCAAGGTTGGAAAAAATTATTATAACTAGTGGGACTGTTGTTCATCCTGGTGTTGTTGATACCTATTGTTGCTGGTGTGGGATAGACACACACACACACACATACACACACATTGCTTTGGACGTAGGACTCAAAACCTTGATGATGTAGGGACACCGATGAGAGATACGGCGCGTCTTGGGTAATTGTAAAGATTGACCACTGCTAGTCCTTCCAGAATAGAGATAGTCAGACAGATAGAACGAAACAGGTGGAGAAGGAGAAATTCTATCCCAGAACTTTATTTGTCGACTCTAACAGAATGTAAGGTAAAATTTGATATCGGCGAGACTTAAATTCTTAGCATAGTGAGTTGAAACTTTTACTCAAAGCAATCAATATGAAATGCTAAAAACATTGTCAGTCAGTATTTCATGTATGTATGTATGTGCACCCACCTACGAATTAACAAGTGTTTCTCTAATTGTATCACTTCCTTCGTTCTGCTCTATAGAATTGTATACATGCGTTTATATGAGTGTATGGGTCTGCACTGTTATATTTGTCAAGTAATATGAGAGACGATAATTACTTCCATCTTACAAACGTCATATTGTGGGAAGCTTGAATCCTACACAATCGCTCTTACAATCATGCATGTTAACCGAAGATAGAAATACAGAAATAGATAAATAGATAGATAGATAGATAGATAGATAGAGAGAAAGAGAGAGAGAGAGAGAAGGGGGAGGGAGGGAGGGAGGGAGAAGGGAATAGAGTGGTATAGACACTATTCACATTATCTATCCATGCCTCATAATGTACTAAATGCCTGCCTTCAGCCAATATTATTTGGTTAATCTAAGCAATTACTCCATGTTACGAAAGGTTTCACCTGAATACACAGTATGAAAGCAAATTACAACAGCGTTGATACGCAGACTTAAAAGTGCCCTTTATTAATTATTATCTTCAGATAATCCTGCATTATCTAGTAACATAAGCTGCAGACAGTTGGCATTCTCTATTAATAACAAAAGTTTTAAAATGACCAAATGACACAGTGATCAGTGGATGAGCTGTGATTGGTCGAGTCATCAAGATGTAGAGTTGGTGGTGGAGGTGGAGAACGTGGTAGGATAAAGTGTTAAATCTAACTTTCTGTGAATTATAACTCTTAGAGGAGAAATTTCCTATGCATCCACATATGCATATATATATACATAGATATACACTTAGTGCATATGCGTTTTTTGAGATACATTTCTTCGCTGTATGGACGAATTTGTAGAAAAAGAGCTCAATATTAAACTGCTTAATAGACATTCAAATTGGCCATTTAAATATTTCTCCTTGAATTAGCAAATGTACTCAAATGCATTGATGTACAGACTAACATAACATACACACACATGTATTAACAAAATATTATTTTTTAGCTAAGAAAAGTGTAAGCACACATGTAAAAGAACATATATAAAAACATCAAGGTGTCACGATATCGATCA
Organism: Octopus bimaculoides; assembly: GCF_046866305.1. NCBI lineage: Eukaryota > Metazoa > Mollusca > Cephalopoda > Octopoda > Octopodidae > Octopus > Octopus bimaculoides. The sequence goes on from NC_142928.1 coordinate 31,874,974, forward strand.
AATTATTGGGTCTTGCCATTCATCACTAGTCACAATGCACTTCGCTTTGTTTTAGCTTATGAATGACGCCACCTCTCTGGTTAGGCGAGCTGACCAACGTTCCCCTTGATCGGGAGGCTATTCCATCCCAGGATTACCCATTTGTGTGTGTGTGTGGGTGTGTGTATGTGTGTGTGCATGCGCATATGAACTAACAAGTGTTTCTCTAATTACATAATTTTTTGGTTCTCATGCCTATAGAGTTGTATGTATGTTGTATTTATTTGGGTGGTTGTGTCTGCATTGTTATATTTATCAAGTAATATGGTAGATAATGCCTTCCATCTTACAAACGACACACAATGTATTGAGCGAGTCTTGAATCCTACACAAATGCTCTTACAAACATGCATGTTAACCAAAAAAATACAGATTAGAATGGAGCCACGTGAAATGAACACAGCGGGCTGCCCGGTCCAGGAATCGAAACCTATGATCTAGCGATCATGAATGCAATACCCTAACCACAAGGCCATATAAAAAAAAAAACATAAACATGTAAATATAAGAAGTAAAAAAAAATACTATTACATATATAAAATACACAGGTGAAAATTATGTATTTATATGTATTAGCCTATAGTAGGAGAAAGGATGATAAGAATGAGCAAGTGGTACTGGAGTAAGAGAGGGAGAAATAATTTAGTGTGAGTTCGCGTGGTGAGAAACGAAATGAAATGTAACCATGGCATACAGAAACAAAGTGAAGTGTCCCCATGACTGTGTTATATTTGTACCTGATACATATGTCCAACACTATCTCGCTATATTATTATATTCTTTTACTTTTTTACTTCTTTCAGGCATTTGAGTGCAGCCATGCTGGGACACCGCCCTAAAGAGCTTCTAGTAAAACAAATCGACCCCAGGATTTATTCATAAACCTAGTACTTATTCTATCGGCCTTTTTTTTGCCAAACTGCTAAGTTATAAGGACATAAACACGCCAGAATCGGGTGCCAAGCGATGGCAGGTGTGGGGGGGGGGGGACAAACAAACACACACACAAACACACACACGTATATACACACACGACAGGCTCCTTCCAGTTTCCGCCTACCAAATCCACTCACAAGACTTTGGTCAGCGCGAGGCTATAGTAGAAGCCACTTGCCTAAGGTGTCACGCAGTGGGACTGAACTCGGAACCATGTGGTTGGGAAACAAGTTTCTTACCACACAGCCACGCCTGCACCTATGTGAATTTATATATATATATTTAAACGTATTTTTCAACTTGCTTTTTGATTTTATATACATCTTACATACATTTTAAATGTATAGTTTTATAAGTGTGCCTCTATGCTTTTGTGTGCCTCTATGCTTTATAAATAGCAGCACATGCACTTGTATGTGTTTCAGAGTATAGCTGAACATGGCTTGCATTGTTGGATATGCTTGTATTTATACCTACGTGAATGCGTGCACGTGAATATGCATACGTGTGCATGTAAATGTAAACGGCTGTATCAACCTTCGAAACAATGATTATGTTTGTGTAAGTTAGTATGTAAATGTGCATATGTGGGCGTTATCTGTCTATGTGCGCGTTCGTGTGTTTGTTTGTTTGTTTGTGTGTGCGCATGTGCGCGTGCATTTGCGTGCGTGCGAGCGTGTAGCTACATGTGTAGTAAACACATGTATGTTTATATATGTATCTACACGTGCCTCCATCTTTGTATGTAATTATACCTATACATCTATGCCTGAATGAGAGTGCGTGTGCGTGAGTATAAATGTGTATTCAATTGATTTATTATTTATTATTTATTCAATTCAGCAATACCTTTTTCAAAAAAAAAATAGTGAAAAATAAGAACAGACTAAAAGAGTCGGGAGTGGCAAAGGACAAAATCAGCCTCGAGACATGTTCTTAGTAATTTTCAGTTAAAATAAACCTAGACCGCTCTTTCAATACCATTAAATCGATCGTGAATGGCGCCTATTTAACATGCCTTGGGTTAAATAATAGAGGGAACAAATGCAGAAAAAATACAGAAAATATAACAAATACAAATAAAAACCATTAATTTTTTTAAAAATGTAGAATATAGCAACTCAGAAAGATTCGGAGAATCTGGGATAATATATAGCTTCAATCTGAAAATTTACTCTTATTCCTAGTCAGTTGTATTACCATCGTAAATATGGCGGCTATTGCAGAAAGACAAGATCATGTCCTATGGCCTAATAACTAGCTAGTTAGCTTGCCAGCTAACCAGCCAATCAGCCTGCTCGGTAAACACGCAAGAGAAAAAACACACATCTAGAAAAAAGAGGATTAAACCAGGTACACATTTCATTTTTCTTTTCTTTACTCATTTAATTTTTTTTAATGTTTTATGGTTTGGTTTAGATGAGGACTGCCATATATCCCCCGCCCCCGGCTCAGTTTCAAACCCTTCTTTTGGATAACTTCTTAGGAATCCTTGCAACGGCGCCCTCTGGTCTTCACATTTGTCACCATTAACGATAATAAAAATTCATGTACCAATTTTGCCTTCCATACCACTATAACATTTTTGGCGAAATAATCGTTGCAGAGGGAGGGTAATAGCAGCAGCGGCAGCGACAGCAGCAGTAGCAGTAGTAGCAGCAGCAGCAGCAGCAACTGCAGTAGTAGTAGTATTTCAAGTAGTAACAACGGGATCTTTGTGCACACGTGTTTGTGTACTGTACATGTTCTCTCTTTCTTTCTCTTGCGTCTGTGTATGTAAATGTGCGTGCACGCGTGTATATGTATATGCATATATTGTTATATCTATGTATGTATTGATGTATGTATATACATATTGGTGCTACATTCAGTATAATCATTTAAGTTTTAACTTTGGCATGCGCTGGCTGAAACCTATAGATTTCTTCTATACATTACAGTATTAAAACTATATATTTAATGTCTGCCTATGTGCATATAATGTTATATCTATGTATGTATTGATGTATGTATATACATATTGGTGCTACATTCAGTATAATCATTTAAGTTTTAACTTTGGCATGCGCTGGCTGAAACCTATAGATTTCTTCTACTGTACATTACAATATTAAAACTGAATACAAACGAAGTTTTATATATACATACATGTATGTGTGCGTGTGTGCGTGTGTGCGTCTATACACATACATACATACATATTCGTTTTCTTTTCGTGTATACTTAACCACATATACAAACTCACACTCACACGACACACATACACGAATACACACTGAAATACACAGCCACAAACACACTCGTGTATCACTGTGCATTTAATATCTGTTTAAATATGTATGGATGAATTATTTTCTGCAGTACTAAAAGAAACGAAATTGATTGAAGAAGCAGAAAGAATAAATGCTAAGTCGAAATCAAATACAAATAAGACATATGAAGCATTATTCAAGAAATATTCAAACGCATTTATAAGATTAAACTATATCATAGGAGTAAAGAAAATACGCAACGAGGAGAGAGAAGAAGAGAAAGAGAGAGAGGGAGAGAGAAAGAGAGAGAAGGAAAAACAGAAAGAGATAGAGAGGTGGACAGAGATGGGGGAAGCGTTGGAGAAAGAGATGTATACTCTATGTATTTGAAGTTACGTATAACGACGATCCGAAATGTTAACTTAGAGAATTTAGAAATGAGAGGAGGTAGTCTGTATGCGTAAATTATTTTATTCTTTTATTTGTTTCAATCATTAGGCTGCGGCCATATTGAAGCACCGCCCCCAGAACTTACTCTTTGTAAGCCTAGTACTTATTCTATCGGTCTCTTTTGCTGAACAGTTAGCATAGGGGGACGTAAGCACACCAACACCGGCTGTCAAGCGATGGCGTGGGGACAAAAACAGACGCATAAACACACACACACACACACACACACACACACACACACACATATATATATATATATATATATATATACATACACACACAAACAATCATACGACGGGCTTCTTGCAGTTTCTCTCTAGCAAATCCATTCAAAAGGATTTGGTCGGCCCGAGGATTTAGTAGAATACACATGGAACATGTGATTGGTAAGTAAGCTACTTACAACACTCCGACTCCTGCGCC
>NC_142928.1:31884073-31886573 GCF_046866305.1 Octopus bimaculoides
CAGAACTCTATTCCTGAACATAGCACCACGTGACTCCTTATAATGCGGCTAGGGTATCTTATAAGGGAAAACCTGGGAGGGCTTTCTAGCATGTCGGTCACCCACGTTGAGGCTCCTCGTTCGTTCTTACTGTCGTTATTCTTGCAGCTGCTGTTACTGCTGACGCTGCTGTTGTTGTTGTTGTTGTTGTTGCAACTGCAGTTAGCGTTTTTGTAATAACCATAATGCTGTTGATGTTTTCGTTTCCTTGTGCATCAGCTCTCTCTCTCTCTCTCTCTCTAATCAGTCAGTCATTTTAACTTCCTTCATTCCTCCCAACTCATTTATCTCCTTTTGTTCCCAACAATTCCTCCTCCACCATTCTTCATCGCTACTCTAATTTCAATCTCTCAGTCAATCTTTTTCTCATTTATCGACATTGTTTTAACTTTAGTGTCCTATCTGCGCATATCAATTATGTATCGTTGCTATTATGTTAAACTGTCGTTTGTCCAAATTTGGCCAAATGCGTTTTTTTTTGCTTGCTATTGCCGGTTCTTTTGATAAAGCTATCATATCACCAGCTGCTTCAGATGCCAAGATATCAAAAATTGTCAAAGTGTTGTATAGTGGTTTGGCTATGGAAAGGTGAAACTATTTCTTCTTTTTCTGAAAAAGTAACGTTTTGGACTTACGACACTTTTGCATAATAGCAACGATGTGTATTAGTGTTTCATACACATGCATATACACACACTCGCTCACACACACACACACACACACACACACACACACACACACACACACACACATGTATATAATTATCTTTTACATCTTTCAGTCATTAAAATGCATCCAAGCTGGCGTTTTGAGGAGGTTTTAGTTGAAAGTATCAACCCAGATACTTATTTTACACTAAGATACGGGGACGTCGACACACCGAAATCGGTTGTCAAGCGGTGGTGAAACACACACACACATAAAGACGGGATTCTTTCGGTTATCGTCTTCGAAGTATACTCACAAGCTTTGGTCGGCCCAAGGCTATATCAGGAGACACTTACTAAAAGTGACTCGCAGTAGGACTGAACCCGAAACCACGTGGTTGCGAAGCAAATTACTTATTACATAGCCGCGCCTGTGCCTTTATAATATTTCTATAGTATAAATAAATGAGATATGCAATGACTTTATATCTTGTGTCCAAATCGGAATGTGGTCCAATTCGCCTTCCATACTTTCCGCGTCAATAATATAATACCAATCGAACATAGGGGTCGATGTAATTGATTTAAACTTTCACCGAAATTGCTGTCCTGGTGCCAAAATTTGAAACCAGTATTGTTATTGTTATTATTATTATTATTATTAGTATCATTATTATTATTATTATTATTATTATTATTATTATTATTATTATTATTATTATTATTATTATTATTATTATCATATTCAACCCTTTGTGTTCAAATTCTGCCAGGCAACTTTGCCTTCCATTAATTCGGAGTCGTTGGAATAAATGCTAGTTGAGAACTTCCCCTAAAATTTGAGGCCTTTGTGCCAATAATAGAAAATACATAGCGTCCTGCAGTTGGTGCATGAGTTGGATTCAGAACAGGATGGGTAATATCTATCTATCTATCTATCTATCTATCTATCTATCTATCTATCTATCTATCTATCTATCTATCTGTGCGCGCGCACGGGTAAAACAGAAACTTCGGGGAAATTACAATTCGCCCGAATGAATGTGGTGGACTTTAAATTCAATGTGCCTCTGGGCCGAATATATATTTCCTTGCTCCGTGGAGTGTTTGCATATGTACTTGTTGCTGTTTATTAGTCCCATCAAAAACCGTATCCATCCCTTTTTTATTGACTTTCTGGACCATATTATCCAATGTATGTTACCTTTATTTAAGTTAGTGAGATGTGATTTGGTAGGTATTTGGCTCCTATTATTAGCAGGGTGAATGACCTCATTTGCTCATCTGAAATCTAGCAGTGCATTCAATTCAATCGGCAAAATTCATTTTCCCTGGAAATACGTAGCGTTCCATGTATGTATGTTATATGGCTGATTGGCTAAACAACTCGCCTGGCGTTCATAAGACTGCCGGTTTGATATCCTGAGTGGATATTGGGCAAGTGGTTTTGGTTTATTCTAGAATTTCGTGTCAACCAAATCTTTGTGAGTGAACTTAGATTGACGAAATCGTTAATGAAGCTCTCGGATGGCTTGTTCTAGTAATTCAAAGTTCAAGCCAGAATATGCAACCAGAATATTACGTTGTACGTAAACACAGAGTATTCAACCAATAGATGGTTCAGTTGAGTAAAAAAAAAATGACTTAAATGCTAATGTTGACATAAACGGAGGATCCATGATATAATTTACTGCTTTACAATTTTCCTTATCTTCGGCTATTTTTGTAAAGTCAAATTATTGCAGGATCAGTTGTTGACCTCTATTCCTTTGAAGCCAGGATGTAATATATCAATGAACCTTCTTCAGGATATC
>NC_142928.1:31891573-31894073 GCF_046866305.1 Octopus bimaculoides
ATGTCATGAGTTGGGCGTTATGTTTTGTTATTGCAATATAGCTGGATAACTAACTTGCTCGCACTTGCAATTTCAAGTTCTTATGAACGGCCAGAAATCTGGCTCATGACCTTTTGTATATGTTCCCGAGTTGACTTGTCTCCCCTTCCACGTCAGAAAAAGAAATTCCCGTAAAACAAAGTATGGATTTTGTTGATCTCAACTGGACTCAAATTATACATCATTGTTGCTATAATGTTCCAGCAAGGATGTACAAAAGTTGGTCTTGACATCAGTCATTCTCTGCAAGGGATGATCTTCATGCCATTAGAATGTGCACCAAACATACTTGACCTACACATTGATGATAATCTACAGAATCACTTCAGCCCCACTATTCAATATTGGAAAGGATGGGTACACATACATCGCTCACAATATGAATTTCAACACGATTGACTCCCATTTCATGTTGCTCCATAACTTTATTAACATGCACTTCCTCTTCAATGTAAGGAATATCTTTGGCATCAATATCTTGCATGCCTATACTCACCTGACAGAAAATTAATCTGTCCTGTCTCCGGTGTTTTCTGCGGTGCACCTATTACCTCTTTTGTTTCCAGGATTTCACCACAACAGTTCTACGCCCCATTTTCTCCGTTTCAACACTACTGATTTGGCTGTACGAACAATGGAAACCCCCGTACATACAGCGTCATGTGATGGTTCAGCTTGATCATGATGTTCAATGTAGTTGGAGTTTTGAAGCAGCACTATTCATTTCACTACCTGTTAAACTTCTTGAGAGGAAAATGTTAGCACTTCGTTCCATACTCAGTAATCTTACTGGAATTTCATATACTTGTGGTAACAGGAATCTCATCAAAAAATTCATATTGATAACACGGCACTTTCAACTTTCTTACCAAATCGGGGTTATCAATGGCTGTTACATACCAGTTTCAACTGGTCTCAACCTCAATACCCATTTTTGTATTGTTTAAAGATGCTAGATTAAAAATACGAAAGTTTTTGATTGACCGTTACCTGGTCATTCAAATTACTCCATTTCCAATTTCAAAGTAGAATCCTTCTTTACTTTGATCTCACAATGCAGTATTTGTTTCGTGAATTGGTATGAAGTCGATTCTTTTTCAACCGGATTAGGAAAGGTTTTGCATCTCTACTTATTTCTACGGGATCAGTGATGTTATCCATAAAAATCGACAAGCTGTAATGGAAGCACCAAGTGTCTTCGATCTTCAGTCCCTCAGAATAATTTCATGCACCTCTCAATACCATCGCTAAAACCACCTCATATCTATTTCTAATATCTATCAGGTGGTCGTGAATTGCTTAGTATTAAATTGCATGAATACTCATACAATGCGATGCAAAAGAAATTCCATTGGAATTAAGAAATCTAGTGATTTTGGTAGCAGTGCACAGAGCACTAATCCACGAGCATTTAAAAGGTCAAATCAGACAATTGAAGGTCTTTTCGTCTCTTCCTAGTATACTGAATGGACTAAGAGATCATAAGGACTTGCTCAAGACATGGAAGATTAGCGTTTCGGCTTTCTGATGAGTTCATTTAATGCTAGGAACATTTGAATCCTTATTACATGCACTCCGTAAAACAGTTCCCCACTTACATTGAGGAAAATATCGTACATAAACCGTTAATTAAAAATTCTTTTCAGCTTATGGAGCATCTACAAGACACAACAATGATATCAGCTCCATATTACCTTTCTCTTTCCAGGCTCGCAATAATAGAAATTCCCCCATTCTCAGAGAACCAGAGTAGAGTTCATAACTAGACTGGAGCAATTTTCAACTTCACCATCTTCGTGAATATCTTAATAACACAGAATGTGAAATAGGAGAAGATCAAGTAGATCTAAGATTCTGGAAGAAACAAATCAGCACTAAACGGATTTAGGATGAAATCATTAGAGTGCCAAGGAAACACGACATAAAGGGTTCTCAGGGACCTCCTCACAACTTTTGAAAATGTCTTATTTGAATTGGACAAGAATGTTTTCGTGAGACATTAAATAATTTTTCACTCTTAAATCAATCTGTAAGCTTGTATGTGAGGAATGTGATTGAATATATATATATATTCACACACACATGCACACACTTTTAGAATGCTAAATTATGAGGACGTAAACATGCCCACGTCGACTGTCAAGCGGTGGTGGGAGATAAACACAGACACAGATATATATGCGCGTGTGTGTATGTATATATATATATATATATATATATATATATATATATATATATATATATACATACATACATATGCTTTTATGTACGTATATGAACAAATATATTCACATGCATGTATATATATATATATATATATATATATATATATATATATATATATGCGGGATGTTTCATTGTGACAAGTGTGCCATCATTAAAGATTGAATTGCAAGAGCAATTTGTCTGAACAAGAAAACACACGAATTTACTCACATGGCTCAGGACACCCGATAGTAGG
>NC_142928.1:31899073-31904073 GCF_046866305.1 Octopus bimaculoides
TATATCGTGGTACTAGTGCAAGCAGAAGCACAAGCATGTATGTGTGTGTGTGTGTATGTGTGTGTGAATGTATGTGTGTGTGTGTGTGCGCGCGCGCTGTGTTTGCATGCGTGTACACACGCGACAAGTTGCGTTTAAGCGTGCGAATTTGCATACGTCCGTAAGTGTATGCTGGTTTGTGTTCTGCTTTGTGCGTGTGTGTATGTATGCGTATATATGCGGGTGCAAATGTGTGTGTGTGTGTGCTGAAAACCCGAATATCCCAAATATGTCTTATGGATGTGCGGATATGTTACATTTGGTAGGTCGGCACACAAAGGAAATACAGATAGAGAAGAAAGAATAGGATGAAGGAAGGAAATAAAATGAAATTTAAACAATAGTCAACCATTTAACGAAAGTAATAAAGAGATAAGTCACAGAGAATTTAGTTTTTCATGATTTTGTTCTCTTTTGGCAAAACAGAAAAAGGCAATCACAAAGGCAAAAAGTAACTGAAAGAGATGTTATTAAAATGAATAAGAAAAGGTTAATAATGAAATGAAAGGCACACAACTTTTCATTCACTCCGATCTCAGATTGGAAGATTTATATTTGTCTTACCTGGTGAGTGTTTCCAACGACGATGTGTATATCACTCCACCTACGTCGATGTGCACGGGGGCCGTATAGCGGGTCGGCGTGGCTGGGCAAGGTACGCCGGAGATTTTCGTGAAATGCCCATTGTGAGTGACGGGCGACGAGGCCGAAGTCGTTGATGAGGACATCACCCTGCTGGCAGCGTTGGGTGACTCACAGGTAGAACTGCGGTAAACGCCGCCACCTCTATCAGCAGCCACTGTGAAGGCGGATAGGATACCCGTGCCGAGAGTCGGGGGAGGCGGATGCAGCGGAGGTGGATGAAGGGGTGGCGGCGCCGAAACCGTGACGAGAGTCCTGCCGCCGGCAGAAGCGTAGCCCACCAACGATGCGCACGCAGTGGGTGAGAGAGACGACGGTGGCGAAGACGACGACGACGACGACGACAGCGACGGCGACGGTGACGACAGCGTCTGGCCCTGCTGTCTGACCGTCTGCTGCTGGTGGTGGTGGTGGCGGTGGCGGTGATGGGGGTGGTGAGGGTGGTGAGGGTGGTGCGGGTGGTGGGGGTGATGCGCGGACGAAGGAGGAGGTGGAGGTGGAGGCAGCTGGTGCAAAGGAGGCGTCGTTGTCGTCGCCGTGGACGACGGCGGCGGCGGCGGCGGCGGCGTCGACGTCGGCGACGTCGTCAGCGGCGACAACGAAGACACAAACGAGATTTGGGGCCGATGTAAGAGCGGCAGATACGGGTGATGTGGGTGTGGCGGTGACGGGCCTGCGAGCTCCACGGCGACGCTGTTGTTGGTACTACTAGTATAGTAGCTATTACTAATATTGTTGTAATTGTTGTTGTTGTCGTTGTAATAATAATAGTAGTTGTTGTTGTTGCTGTTGTTGTTGTTGTTGTTGTTATTGCTGTTGCTGTTGTTGTTGCTGTTAGGTGACCAAACCCGTTCTGATAGCTTCTTCTTGTGTTCAGGAGCGACAAGATTCACTTGTACAACGCAGCACAGCAAAGATGGAGTAGGCGTCTGGCAACAGAGGCTATGTCGATAGAGGAGACGCCCGGGGCTCGGATTGCTACTACAGCAGCTGCTGCTGCTACTGCTGCTGCTGATAATATTACCACTACCATCACTACGACCACCACCACTACTACTGTTGCCACCAACTCCACCAGCAGCACCAGCGTCACTGACGCATCCGCCGCTGATAACACTACTACTACTACTACCACTATTACCACTGCTGCTGCTGCTGCTATTACTGCTACTACCACTACTACTACCACTACGAATTACAACACTATTGTTATTATTACTGTTGTAGTTGTTACTACGACTGCTACTACTGCTGCAACTGCTGCTGATTATAACACTTTCACTATTACTACTACTGTTTCCTCCACCACTACTACTATTATTACTACTACAGCTACTACTACTACCACTCTTATTAAGGCTACTACAGCTACTATTGCTGCTACTACTGATGATATTACTGCTGCTGTTACCGCAGCTTACACCACACCCACCACCGCTAGTACTACTACCACTGCTACTACTACCACTGAAAACACCACTATCAATTCCTATACTACCACTACTGGTGATGCTGCTATTGCTACTATTATTATTATTATTATTATTATTATTACTATGAACAGGAGGAAGTCCTATTCCAACACCAAAAGCACCGTTGCCGACAACGCCACCACAGATGCAAGCACCGACTACACCCGCGCCACCAGTTATTAGACGTGTACAATAGCAAGTAGTCCTGCTACTACTATTACTACTAGTGCCGACACCTAGGCTACTGCTACTACTACTACTACTACTACTACTACTACTACTACTACTGTTATTGCAACAACTGCAGTAGGAGTAAGGGTGGAAAAACGAAGAAGGCAAATAAGCTGTAGACGCAGAAGGTGAAACAGCTCCGAAAGAACCACCTACACCAACACCGCCGACAGCAAGGACTCCACCGATATCACTGACAGCAGCACCGCCGCCACCGCTAACGGCACCACCATCAACGGCACAAATACTATTAGCACGTCCACCAATACCACCATCAATACCACAACCGATATCACCAACACCAGCACCACTTTCAAGTTCGTTCCTGCTATTGGTGAAGAAACTGAGAGAAGCACCTTCGCCAACTATATTCCTTGCCAAGCGCGGAATCAATCTGCTTGGAAACTGGTTCCCTGAGGAAAGAGAAAAGAAAAGAAATGATGAAAAAGAAAAGAAGTAGAAAAAAAACAGGAGTATAAAAGAGAGTGAAAAATGAATTATCATTATATATATATATATATGCGCGCGTGTGTATGTGTGTGTGTGTGCATGTGTGTGTGTGTGCGCGCGTGTGTGTGTGTATGAAACAAAAATCGATTTTTTTGCTATATTTTCTTTAATATTTTATATTTAAATTTTCTTCTCGTCATTTTTAGAGATAACACAGACAAGATTCCAAGGCATTCATGCGTTTTTAAGGATTTTTTTCCTACTTTCACTTTTGAAAACAACTTCTTAGCTGTGGCAATGAATTGTTGATAAAATGATTTAACATTGATTAATAAATAGAACATAAGGCATTATTATTATTTTTATCTCTCTCTGTGTTGCGTAAGATATTATTTATCTGGTACTAAAATGTGATTTTGTGATGTTCATTGGTGATCTTTTTTCGAAAAAAATCCCAGTGATAATTATTTGCGGCTGTATTGATGCATAAGAAAAGTTGTTATATATCCAAACGATACATAAATCAAGTTTGGCTTTCATCATTTCGGGTCGGTGAAAAATAAGCACCGTCCACACACACCCTCTATAAGACCGTGTATTTCTTAAATAATATCTGCCTTCTATCAAATAAGATTTCCTGTAATAAGATGCTGAAAATCGTTTAAACTGATTACACCCAACCTCATCGCAAAGATCTGTGGGCTCCTACCTGTCTTTGAGTAGCTTTTAAGGCGGTGAGCTGGTAGAGTCGTTAACGCGTCGGACAAAACGCTTAGCAGTATTTCTTGTCTTTTCGTTCTGAGTTCAAATGCTGCCGAGATCGACTTTCAAAGTAAGTACTAGGAGTCAATGTAATCGACTAGCCGTTTCCACCAAACTTCCAGGTCTCGTGCCTTTATAAGTACAATGGATTATTATTTAAAGGCTGCGAGTTTGGCTGAATTGTTAGCACGCTGGATAAAGTTTTTAGCGGAATTTCTTTTGACTGAGTCCTGAGTTCAAATGTCGCCGAGCTCGACTTTGCCTTTCATCCTCTCGGGATGTAGTAAATAAGTAGCACTTTCGCATTGGGGTCGATGTAATCGACTTAACCACTCCCACCAAATTTCAGGCGTTGTGCCTATAGTAGAAATTATAATAATAATAATTATTATTATTATTCAGGTAAAAAAAAGAAAGCTTTGTTTTGTGTAAATTTGTTCCGATTATTTGAAATTTTGAGAAATCTCGTTAGCATATACTTAGTCGATTATCAATCTAGGGTCGATATAATCGATTTTTTCCTCCCGACTAAAACTAATATTTAGATCGGCAACATCATTACAAAAATGGCAAACAGTATTTTTTCTGGTCCTTTGTAATCTGAGTTCAAATCCCACACCCGATGTCTTTTATCACTCCAAAACTGTTAAAAGAAAGGACCAATCTGCTACCACAATTTTAATCGATTAACTCTCCGACCCTGGTCTCTGAATTAGAAGTAATTATTATGCTTAAGTAAAAGCGGGGTGGAGATATGCCGTTTTGATGTTAATGCTTATCCCCTTGAAGATACAATGGGAGTGTTGAAGAGATAAGTACAGTATGCAAATGAATGGATGCTTATGTGTAATTCTTTGGATTTGTGTAGCTTATTGTTGTATCTATTCTTGCTTGTATTGATTCTAAACAGAGAAAGAAATTGAGATTTCGTGATGTTCAATGTCGTCTTATAACAAAGATAATTAGTTTCACCAGAGTACACATGTAGATAAAGATACACGAAGAAAAGCTATGTAGCATTAATCCATGCATTTCTCTAGAGCCTTAGCTATGTATCTGAAATATGAATTATAATCTGTATATATGAAATGGCTACAAACAGCTTCATGTTCGTGGTATCCTATACTTATACTTAAAGTATCGCGACTCGACGAGTGAGAGTAAACATAACCATAAATGATTGCAAATCTCTTAAAAACAAGGAGGATTACGTAACACACACGCACACACATCTTTCGGGACGCGCTATTTCCAGTACTTGACTGGTATCATTGACCTCAGCATAGATTGAACTAAAAGTGTAATGGGCTCTAATTAAATACCATTGAGCATTTTCACCGACTCCCTAACGATTTTGCCAATCTGTATTTAGCATGAAAAACAAAAGAAAAGAAAACAAAACAA
>NC_142928.1:31906573-31909073 GCF_046866305.1 Octopus bimaculoides
TCGGCGGAGTTTGAACTCAGAACGTAAATTTCCCTAAGCATTTTGTCAAGCGTTCTAACGATTCTGCCATCTCGTTGCCTTATACGTATTTATATATAAAATATATTATGCCTATCTATCTATCTATCTATCTATCTATCTATCTATTTTTCCCTATATATATATATATATATATATATATATATATATATATATATATATATATATATATATATATATATATATATATATATATATATATATATATATATATATATATATATATATATATATATATATATATATACACATATATATATGTATATATCGCGTGCACAATCACATTTTTTATTTGTTTCGGTTATTGGACTTCGGCCGTACCACATTGAGCTGGGACATATTACTCATTTTAAAGTATAGGTGAACACCTAGATTATATATACCTAGGTACGCATACATATGTGCAAGTATATGCTGGCCACTGATAAAATTTATTAATAAAATTTTGTCTTTATATTAGATACATACATATATATATATATATATATATGTATGCACACACACACACGCACACGCACATGTATGTTATGGAAGAGTGTGTGTATGTGTGCGTGATCTGTACATATTGCAGTTATACGTAGACAAAGTGAATATAAAATGGTGAATAAAAAAAAAAAAACCTTCGAGGATTCGTGACAACGATTTTAAAAATATACTTTATAAATTTTGAAGATACACTTTTTATATTGCATAGAGAAAATAATTATTCTTTACCATATTATTTTCATATATATTTAAAGTAATGCTCATTAATACCACCATTTCCACTGATTCCTGGATCAATGTTAAATATGGTCAATATCTTTCTGTCCGAATCAATGCTATTTTGTTCAGTGCTGGTCTATCCTTGCCTCCTTGACAATCGGAGCTTATGTTAGATCTAGTTTACCGACCACGTCCTCAATTACGTTGGTGTTTAAATATAAGGGTCTGTCTGGAAAAGCTTCTTATTGTTTGCATAGTGAGGACCCAATAATTTTTTTCTCAAGATTTCTGGTCACCGGACTCGAAAAATTCATTTTAATGCACGTTGCGATAGATTTGCATCTTCCAGAACACACGTTCTTTGATGATCTATGGGTTATATGATTTTATATTTCTTTTAAACTGTGTGATTTTTGTTGAGACATCAAGGACGGGAGTCAAGATATATATGAGTTATGGAACGACAAACTCTAGTATTGCAAATCGTTATAATTACTTATGTAGCTGTGAAGTAAATATAAACATGATACTAACAGTACTGTTTCGATATTGTTTATTAGTCGAGTGCTGATGATGTTTATTTTCAAAAGTTTACTCTTTCATTTGTGATATTATATTTCAAATAACCTGGCAGTTGTAATCCGGATTCACCACCTACTTTGGCATCTGTTGCAGACTATCACGTAACAATGCTTGATAATCGAAAAAATCTTACAACATACCTTTTTGAAATTCTTTATAAATACATATGTAAAACACACATACACGCACACACAAGGATATCAACATGCGTGTTTACATATATATATTTAAGTATGTATCTATCTATATATACATACACACACACACATATACATATACACATCACATAATTTATATACGTACGTATGTTTGTATCTACCTGTCTATCTATCCATCTACATCTATCTATCTATCTATCTATCTATCTATCTATCTATCTATCTATATATGTGTGTGTGTGTGTGTGTGTGTGTATGTGTGTAAGCATAACTGTCTGTCAGTATGTGTGTGTGCTTAATATCACATAATGGATATGTAAATATATAGAAATAATATATACACATGACAAAATTATATCCCTAACAATGTTCATAACCCAATAAGATTTAGCATGATATAACATAATTACAAAACACAGAACAGTGTGGATGCATGTATGTCATTGTTTAGTTTTATTTCAAGATCTCTTGTCAATAGAGAAAGAGCCGGTTTCTAACCTAGATTCAATGCTCCTTCGTTGGAACTTCAACATCAATAACATAGTATTTTTGTTTGTATAGATGTATGCATGTATATGTGCAGATTTGTATGTTTTGCTGTATGTATGTATTCTCATGCACATAGTTGCCTATCTAGGCATGCTCATATATATATATAAATGATAAACTTCTGGAAAGTTTTACAGATTATCACAGTTTCATTGATGGATTGGATCTGAATGTATGTATGTATGTATGTATGTATGTATGTATGTATGTATGTATGTATGTATGTGTGTGTGTATGTGTGTGCATGTATGTACACAAATATGTGCACATGGACACTACTGCTGAGAAAAAAATAATGTTCGAAATTTACTTTAAGTTGTTCGTTCTTTTTACATCTATGGAAAAACAAGTAAAGTTGCGTTTCAATATCTACAACATTACTTTATACATTCGTGCATGCATGCAGACATACATACATACATACATACATACAAAGAAGTCCGATCTTTGAATGGAACAGTAAAAAT
>NC_142928.1:31911573-31912679 GCF_046866305.1 Octopus bimaculoides
GCGTGTGTATGTGTGTGGGTATATTGTCTGTATGCACGCAGATATTCTGTATCGTTACGAATGTGTGTGTGTGAGATGATTATTTTATTTGTCAATTTATTTATAGCTCCACCCCCATAGATATTTAAGCCAGCCTGTGGAATATGTGTGTGTGCGTGTGTGTAAATGTCTGTGCTCGTATACGCGCACCGCGCTCTCTGTTTATGTGTGTGTGTGTGTGTGTGTGTGTGTGTGTGTGTGTGTGTGTGTGTGTGTGTGTGTGTGTGTACGACATGGTTTTGTTTGTTCGTGTCGCGTGTTTGTGTGTATGTGTGCGTGTGCTTATGTGTCCCTGCATGTGTGTATCTGTGTGATTGTACATATGCCCATGTGTCCGTGAGTGCGTGTGCATCAGGTTTTCTTCATGGAGAATCCAAACACGCTATTTCAACTTAGCATTTATCGTTTGTGGAATTCTTTCTATAGTGAATGAACAGAATGAATACCACAGCATCACATAATTACGTATTTAATCCCTTTTCAGTTTTGCAAACGCTCATTTATTAGGTTTAATATTTATACCAAGAAGAACATTTGTTTTATACACGACTCTAAATAACATTGCAGATTCCTTTGTTATATAAAAATCCTTGGTCACCAAAGAGCTTCAATGTTACAATGGATAATTTGAGAGCATGTATATATATATATATATATATATATATATATATATATATATATATATATATATATATATTCCTTATACACTCAATCATGCATATATCTAGCCGTATATACGAAAGCAAACATTACGACAGAAGGAAACTTGTCAGAAAATAAATATTTGTGCATATGTGTGTATACATACAAAAATACATACATGCATGCATACACGTGTATATATATGTGTGTATGTGTGTGTCTGTGTGTTTGTTTGAATGTATGTATGAATGTATGTATCAACTAGTCGGATTCAAGACCTTAGGATTTTGGCTTCAGCGTTCGAAACCAATCTTTGTCGATGGCATTCAATTTGAGAAAAGCTATAAATGACTGCATCGTTAATACGTATCTATGAATTAAAACATGTAAATAATGAGGACAAGGAAAAACGACCGAATGGGAAT
>NC_142928.1:31915679-31918179 GCF_046866305.1 Octopus bimaculoides
ATATATATATATATATATATATATATATAAGTGTGTATATATATATATATATATATATATATATATATATGTATTATATATATATATATATATATGTATTATATATATATATATATATATATATATATATATATATATATATATATATATATATATATAAATTGAGTTAACAAAACAGACACACACTCGCACTTACGTACAGTTACATACATAGCTATTTACAAACTTATATTCAAGCGTACATACATACATACATACATACATAGATGCATAAACACTCACTCGCAAGTAATGAGGCAGAAACAAATACAAGTCACTTATAGGCAAAATACTTAATGGACCAGAGAAAATTTAGATAGTTTTACCTCGTTTGCTATGGATATGTAAAATTTCAACACCGTTTATAGCAAGTGTAGTAAGAGATATGTGACCCTCCTACGTGCGTGTGTGTATAACATCCGTACAAGACTGAAAATGATATCAGTGCCGTAGGAACTGTTTCGAGGCTAGGAGGCGTGTGCATAGCCCCCCTCCTCCTTCTCCTCCTCCTTCTCCTCCTCCTCCTCCTTCTCCTCCTCCTCCTTCTTCCTCTTAACATCGTCTCCTTCTTTCCTCTTTTCTTCTCTCTTGGTTAATGATTTCGTTCGACTAGGCATAATGCCAGTTTTCTTAAGAGGGAGGGGTAAAGTCGATCGAATCTCGAGTCTCCCTCCATTGCATTGGCAAACACAACACTCTGTTTATCATATCGACAACCAATACCTCCCCACCTCCCGGAGGGGGTAAAAGCGAGACGAAAATTACAAACGATTGCGAGTCGGAATTGAACTTGAGAACATTAATTAATAAAGCATTAGGAACCGAAAACCTAACTTTTAAATCGCTTTGTGCCACGTGAAGTCACAATGCCAGTATACCAATGAACTTCACCACTTCTATTATTTTGACATAATTTTTTGATTTATTTTTCATTCACTTGTTTAATTATAATTAAAATGTTTTACTTGTAAAATGAAGTCGTAGATACAACAATTGAACGGGTGTGATGTGAGGGAATATTGATAGAGTGAATTAAGCTGTTATGATGTTCCTATATTTCTAAAAGGAATTAATAGAGTATGTGTTTACTGAAAAATAAATAAATAAATAGATAAGATAACATGCAGAAAATTTGGTTTCGATTGCAAATCGAAACCGGATCATTGGCAGCAAAATATTTCATTAAAAGAAAGGTAGAGAATATAATGTTTGTCAGTAATTATTGTTCGTTCTATAAGAATTAAAACTTGGTATTCTATTCGTTTTACATGAAGCAGAGGGTGATCTGCTGCTGTGGCATTTATACACTTCCCAAGGGCGTCAGACAAGAAAGATGTGAAGAAATGAAGCGCTGACTAGGAATCGAAACCACTTACTTTAAAGTATAAAGTGTTTCTTAATATCTTTGCTTCCAACAAGAACATTTAAAAGAACAAATACAAACCAATAAAGAAAGAGTGTTTTTACCCAAGCAAAAAAAAAAAAGGAAAAAGAAAATAAACCAAAATCAAAGCAAAAAACAACAACAGCAACAATAAAACCGACCCCCCCCCCCCACACCACAAATCGCACCGTATACCTAGAATAAGGGTAGGAAGACATTAACGAATTTCATTGATAGGCTTAGAAATAAGACGTTTATTCGCGACCAGTGTTGACCTGGGGTTAACCCACGAACATGACAACATATAGAAGAAATACGTGCGGGGAAGTCAGTTTCTCACTAGTTTTCATAAGACAATATGTATATCGATCGATATACTTTCGCTTCTTAAGTTGCTTTTTTACCATTCTCTTCTCTGCTCAGAGTGCAGGGCTGTATTTTTCTTTCTACATTGCATATTTTCAAATATTGTAAGTGTATATTTGTGTTGATTGTGTTACTATGGTTATGTGTATGTTCGTAGATAATAAATCGAAGATGTTTTCTATGTAGTTATGTATGCATGTATGTATGCATGTGGTTGGATGCATATGTTTGGGCATATATTGCATCACAGGTTCCAGTCAGAGGTTGAAACCTCATACGGGATAACCAAAACTACAGACACCCACTCAAAATCGCACACACAAAAGCACTTGCACGCACACAGAAAAACGCTTGCACACATGCACACACGCAAATGCACACAGAAGGAAGCTATGTGCATTTCATGCATTACATGTATACGAAGAATATACATGAATATCAGCGAATTACACACACACATACACACACGAATACATACACACACACACACACACACACACACACATATATATATATATATATATATATATATATATACATTCTTATTCTTTTAATTGCATCAGTTATTTGACTGCGGCCACGCAGGAACACCGTCTTTAATCGAACCCAGGACTTATGCTTTGTAAGACTAGTACTTATTCTATTGGTCTCTTTGCCGAAGTTGCGGGGATGTCAACACACCAACATCGGTTGTCAAGCGATACTGTGGGC
>NC_142928.1:31920679-31925679 GCF_046866305.1 Octopus bimaculoides
ATGGCCTAGCAGATAGAAAAATCTGAAAACTCAGAAAAATTGTATTATATACGTATATATATATATATATATATATATATATATATATATATATATATATATATATATACATATACATACACACACACACACACACACACATATATATATATAGTCTGGCACTCCGTCGGCTACGACGATGAGGGTTCCAGTTGATCCGATCAAAGGCACAGCTTGCTCGTGAAATTAACGTGCAAGTGGCTGAGCACTCCACAGACACGTGTACCCCTTAACGTAGTTGTCGGGGAGATTTAGCGTGTGATACGGCTGGCCCTTTGAAATACAGGTACAACAGAAACAGTAAGAAAGTGTGAGAGAAAGTTGTGGTGCAAGAGTAGAGCAGTGTTCGCCACCACCCGCTGCCGGAGTATTGTGGAGCTTCAGGTGGTTTTGCTCAATAAACATTCACAACGCCCGGTCTGGGAATCGAAATCACGATCCTAGAACCGCGATTCTGTTGCCCTAACCACTGGGCCAGTGCGCATCCAGACACACACACACACACACACACACACGCCTACATATATGTATAAGCGTATATAAAAATGCATGCGTGTACATATGTGTGTGTGTGTGCGCATATATACAATTATATGCATAATCTTCATATTGTTTCCATTTTTAGATATGTTTCTTTATTAGCCACACAGGGCTCAACTTAGAGGGGAAAAATACAAATGTAGAGTTTTTTTTTTCGATGGGGACGAAAATAAAGTAAGAAATTAAAATGGGGATAACGATTGGGGTATGTACAAAAAAAAAAAAAATATTACAAAAAAATCCCAATTCAGATAGCACGCTACAACAATGTTCGTGGACAATTAGCAAACAGCATTGTCATAAGTTTATAAGAATAATCACAGACGCAAGTACAGACGGAATCACACACACACACACATACATCCTTCGCTCACAGAAAGCATTAATACACGCTTGCGAACTGGGACACGTATACATTTCTACGACCAATTACATAGCGGCAGATCCCCTATATATTTACTGTATTTATATTGCTTATATAAAATTTCTTCGTCGTATACACACACGTATATATATATATATATATATATATATATATATATATATATATATATATATATATATATATATATATATATATATATATATATATATATATATATATATATATATATATATATATATATATATATATATATATATATATTATATATATATACACGAATACACGAGTGGGTTTAACATGTACCGAAATAAGCACATGCTTATGGGGATGGAACGAACAATATTTTCATATTTAATTTTTTTGTCTGCCTTACGTTTTTTGATTTTTCTCGATAAAAATTGTGCTATGTTCCTGTGTCTACACAATTTTACAATAATTTTACAATTACATTTAACGAAAAACCAAACCATCAAGCACACACATATACATGTATGTGTGTGTGTGTGTGTGTGTGTATATATATATATATATATATATATATATATATATATATATATATATATATATATATATATATATATATATATATATATATATACGTATCTATATATATGTATATAATATATATATATATATATATATATATATATATACATATATATATATATATAACTGTTAGTAGTAGATATTAGACCTTGATCTTAGCCATAAGTATATATATTTGTATATATATATATATATATATATATATATATATATATATATATATATATATATTTGTGCGTGTGTATACATACATAAATACATACGTAGAAGTATAGATCACTTCTCACAAAATTGTCGATTTTATTCTCACTAATAATAATTCTTTTTAATTTTAGCACAAAGCTACCTGTTCGAAGGGAGGGTTTAAGACGATTACATCGACACCAGTACTTGACTGGTATATTCTTTCATGGACCTGGAAAAGACGAAAGGCAAAGACGACTTCAGAGGAATTTGAATTCAGAACATAAAGAGCCTGAAGATATACTATCAAGCATTTCGTGTAACACGCCAACGATTCTGCCACGTCGATGTGTTAATAATGATTTTATCATTAATGATGATGTTGGTGATGAAGATGATGATGATTATAAATATAAGAACGATGATAATAATGCTTATGATTTTTGATATTTGCAACATGTGCGTTTGATGAGAAAGACATCGCGAAAATTCTTTACAATTTGTATGGGTTGTTTACAGAAGAAAGGTGAAGTGGAAAAAGAAGGAAGAAGGGAGATGAAATGAAAGTATACGTAGCGTACACCAAAAAAACATCCCCAAAAAAACAAATAACAAAAAAAAAAGAATACATAGTTGAAGCAGTCCTCCCAGCACAGGAGGGTCTTGAACAAGGGCCAATCAAGAAATCTCATTCATACAGGGTAACTATAGCCACCGAGAGCACCAGCCCCCACCCAATTGTTATTCTATCCATAGGCATGCGCCTATAGATAGTAGTTCCATTCATCTTAATTATGACAATAACAATGATTTCATTTATTTTCCACAAGGGCAGATGACAATAATAATAATAATAATAATAATAATAATAATAATAATAATAATAATAATAATAATAATAATATGAACTTTTAACTCGTCTCTTGAGGTATCTGGGTGAGACTTGGAGCCAACTTGTACAAATGCAAAGCAAAAGTCAAAATGGTTTCAAATTTTGCCACAAGGGCAGCATTTTGGGGGGAGGGGATGAGTCGATGACATCTACCCTAGTGTTCAACTGATACTTATTTTATCGACCCTGAAAGGATGAAAGGCAAAGTAGACCTCAGCGGAATTTGAACTCAGAACGTAGCGGCAGACGAAATACCGCTAAGCATTTCGCCCGGCATGCTAACGTTTCTGTCAGCTCATCGTCTTAATAATAATAATGATAATTATCCTTTCTGACAAAGACACAAGGCCTGACATTTTTTGGGAGGTGGTGGGGACTAATCGATTATATCGACTCCAATGATTCACTGGTACTTAATTCATCGATCACGCGGGATAAAAGGCAAAGTCGACCTCGGCGAAATTTAAACTCAGAAGGTAAAGACGGACGAAATAGCACTAAACATTTCGTCCGGCGTGCTAACGATTCTTATTTCTTTATTGCCCACAAGGGGCTAAACATAGAGAGGACAAACAAGGACAGACAAAGACATTAAGTCGATTACATCGACCTCAGTGCGTAACTGGTATTTAATTATTGACCCCCGAAAGGATGAAAGACAAAGTCGACCTCGGCGGAATTTGAACTCAGAATGTAACGGCAGACGAAATGCCGCCAGGCATTTCGCCTGGCACGCTAACGATTCTGCCAGCTCGCCGCCTTTTATAATAATAATGATAATGTTGATAATCATGATGAAGATGATGACGGTGATGATGATAATATGCACAAATTGCCAGACGTTTTCGGTAGGAGTAAATTGGATACAGCAACTCCATTGGCTGACGAGTTATTTTACCAAACACGGAGGGATAAACAGCGAAGGTGATATTGATGTGAGTGAACTTACAACGTAAATATGATAAAAAAAATTTGTTAACACTGAGCCGGCGGAATTGTTAGAATAGTATGGCGGTGAGCTGGCAGAAACGTTAGCATGCCGGGCAAAATGTTTAGCAGTATTTCATCTGTCTTTACGTTCTGAGTTCAAATTCTGCTGAGGTCGACTTTGCCTTTCATCCTTTCGGAGTCGATAAATTAAATACCAGTTGCGTGCTGGGGTTGATCTAATCGACTAAAATTTCGGGCCTTGTGCCTAGAGTAGAAAAATAGTGAGATCTAGCAAGTGTCATACACTGCAACATTTAATGGCTTCGACTGTTGTGAGTCAGTGACAGTTGAGTGGAAGTCACTGCCAACAGAGACATGTGATAACCTGCGTCGAGATGTAGTACTTGTGTCTGCTCAATAGCTTACCATACTTAAGTGTCATAGTTTGTATAGTAAACGACATTGTTGTAATTCTACAGTTCACATTGTATAGTAAACGACAGTATTGTAATTCTACAGTTGACATTGCTTACGTAAAACTTTAATCGTGGTAAGGTAGCTCTAAATGTAATGCATATCAATCACACTGCGTTTTGGTTAGCATTTGAAACTTAATCATTCTTATATGTTTTAATGTGTTTCCTATTAGTTCGAGAGGTCTCATCAAATAAATGACTTTTTAACAAAATTAAAGCTTTCATATTTCCCCAATAAAATTATTTTACATAAGAGGTCTGAAAAGATAACCTCATAGAATGAGCACTTATCAGAAGCATGTTAAAAATCCAAGATGTGACTAACAAGATTGTCTATGCTCAATTAGTTTCCCTAAGTTGATCGTTGTTGTTGGCGGCACTCTGTCGCTTACGACGTCGATGGTTCCAGTTGATCCGATCAACGGAACAGCCTGCTCGTGAAATTAACGTGCAAGTGGCTGAGCACTCCACAGCCACGTGTACCCTTAACGTAGTTCTCGGGGATATTCAGCGTGACACAGTGTGACAAGGCTGACCCTTTGAATTACAGGCACAACAGAAACAGGAAGTAAGAGTGAGAGAAAGTTATGGTGAAAGAGTACAGCAAGGTTCGCCACCATCCCCTGCCAGAGCCTCGTGGAGCTTTAGGTGTTTTCGCTCAATAAACACTCACAACGCCCGGTCTGGGAATAGAAACCGTGATCCTATGACCGCGAGTCCGCTGCCCTAACCACTGGGGCCATTGCGCCGCCACTCTAAGTTGATCATTGACTTAGCAATTAAAAGAAGGAAGCGGAAGAAAACATTTTAAAGCATAAACAAAATTATACGTAGACAATAATAGGCATTATTTTGTGTCCTTTGAGCCCTATTTTCAATTTCAAGATCGAAATTAATAGCATAAAAGTAAATTTTTTCTTACAAATAATTTCTTTTCTAGATTGCATGTATTTTGGGGGAAAATATTTGAGTGGCAACATTGATTTCTAAACAATGAATGATATTATAC
>NC_142928.1:31938179-31955679 GCF_046866305.1 Octopus bimaculoides
TACCATTGAGTTAAACATTAAGAAGTTTACTCATGGATCATCCACGCTCGAGCGTACACATACATACTCTCACAAACGCATATATATACGTGTGTGTGGTGTGTCTGCTTGAGTATGTATATGTTTATATATAAATGAATATAAATATATCGATATAAGCACACACATATTGCTTTGTGTCCTTGGTGTGGCTTTAAACTGTACTCGGTAGTGGTGCCCTGGATTTCCAGAGTCTTGAGGAGTGGTGCCCTGGATTTCCAGAGTCTTGAGGAATCATTTCTCAGTCGCCATTGTTCCCATGCTTACTCCGACTCCTCGTAGTGGCATGTATGCAAGAAACTTCAAACACAAACCGTCACTGTCTTCCGAGAACCTTATAACAGGAAAATGGAGTCACTATCGACATCAAATCAAGGCATGGAGTACCTCAAGGCATTCTGGTGCCCTCTTTGACACCCGTTGACACTCCAGGGTAGTGGGGCTCTCCAACCCTGCAAACCATTCACCTAGGAAAATGCTGCTTCAAGGTAAAACTTATGACCTGCTTGTCACCGTAGGTATCTTAAACCGATGGGCCACTTTTTTCTAACCTCCAAGTCTAAAGAGTGGGATCGGATCATGTGAAGTGGCTCACACCTTAAAACAACTCAGTGAAGGAGGAAAGAAATCCTTGCAGCGACAAGAATCAGTTTACTTCACCATTTAAGGGTGTACTGCTTTTCCTCATAATCTTCGGACTGGAAGAAACTGCCATTATATTGCCTTGCAGTTCAGTAGGCGGAGCAATAGCCAAAGCAAATGAATCCAGTAAAGTTAGTCGTATTTCCCCCTCCCAGTGGACAAACAATGTAAAATGGACACATTCTACTAATTATATGAACTAATTACTTTAATATATAGATTTGGCAACAGAAAAATCTTAAAATTAATACGATTTTGTACTGATTTTTTATAAGAAAACATCGTATATGAAAAATAGGAATGCAAAGTTTATTTGAAATAATTCTTCCTATAGAGGGTTTTTTTTTTTTGGTGGGGTGGGGGCTAATGTATCAAAGCAATACATTTCTAATGAAGAAATATCGTTAGTTGTATAAAACAAAGCAATTTCTATTCAACTGATTTTTGTATCTGACCTTAAAATAAATTGAAGTTGAAAGGACACAAAATGATGTACGTTTTTGCCGCATTGCAACTATTTACTCTTTATCAAATTTTCTTTTTCTTTTATTGCATATTTCTTCTTATTTCTAATTTGATTGAAATGATACTTGTAGACTAATACACATTTGTACCATGATGTATTAAACTAATATTGATAGTATGGTTCAACTCTAAGGAAAACAGACATAGACAGGCGAGGGAACAACAGGGTAAGTATATTTAACGCTCAGAAAAAAGTGGAACATTCTTTGGCGTTTCAAGCCAGCGCTCTTCGACAGAAAGGAATGAGGAAAGAAAACGGAGAGAGAAGGAAATGGAGAGGAAAACAAAATATTTATAGCAATTTAATTATATCATATATGTATAGATAATTTAGATATCTCCCCATTAATTTTGTTACGATAAAGTAGTTTATTTAATATGAAATTCAAGAACTTACTTGTTGCATCAAGATATACAGAAAGTTAAAATAGACAAACATATTCGTTTAAAATTGGAAGGAAGGCAGTATACTCTGATAACGAATATATATTTCGCATTTCAGCGGCGTTATATGACGCTCAGTAATACTCGTGACAATTTTCTTTCAGCTCTAAATAGTTTATAATATTAAAAGCTTCACCAAGGCAACAGACTATCACATACCTCTACAGGTATACATCGCCATTGAGCTGCCTTTATCTCACAAGAGAGCGAATCATTGTTGCTGCGCCATGTGACGGTTGCCACATTCCAATTAAAAAAAAAAAGATTATTATACTTTTCTTTGCATTTCCAAGATGAAATACTCAACCTAACATAAAATTAATAGTAATATTTCATTGAGCAAAGTAGCTAGTTAGAAAATCTCTAAAAGAGATGAAAGTAGTAGCTGTACTGAGAAGTAATGTTTATCGCCAGACCAATATGGCTGCTGTCCGACTTTGTTTGTTCCTTCTCGAGCCATACCTGGCTCATAAGGGCCGACTTCCTGGTTTCATTGGCGTATATGTTGTCCGATTATAACACAACGGATTACTAGCAATATTATTAAGGTGACGAGCTGGCAGATATTTAGCACGCCGTTCAAATTTCACGAGGTCGACTTCGCCTTTCAAGGATGACAATGTGAATACCAGTCAAGCACTGAGGTCCATGTAAACGACTAGCTACCCCAGCAAAATATTTCAGGCCCCTTGTGCCTACAGTAGAAAGAATTTATTATTATTATTATTATTATTATTATTATTATTATTATTATTATTATTATTATTATTATTATTATTATTATTATTATTATTATTATTATTATTATTATTATTATTATTATTAAGGCGGCGAGCTGGCAGAATCGTTAGCACGCTGTACGAAATGCTTAGCGGTATCTTGCCCGTCGCTACGTTCTGAGTTCAAATTCCGCTGAGGTCGACTTTCCCTTTCATCTTTTCGAGGTCGATATATTAAGTACCAGTTGAGTTCTGGGGTCGATGTGAATGACTGTCCCCCTTCATAAAAAATTCTGGCATTGTGCCTATAGTAGAAAGCTTTATAATTTTATTTCAGCTGCCATAGTACCGGGCAACCTCCGGAAGCCAAGTGTAGCAAACACACTTTTGTTTTGTTATGCATGCTAAAATTATCACCACATTTATTCCATTTTAGATGGAGAGTGCTTTCCGTAGTATATGGGCTGTACCCATCAAGGTTGTCTTTTGTAGTTCACGTAGATTGGAGTTACCAGGGAGTTAGTTGCTTAATATACTTCTCAGTTTCCTTCTTTATCATTCCCAACGCACCAATTACTACTGGTGTTATCGTAGAACTAAACTTCCACATTTTTGTGATTTCAGTTTGCAGATCTTTATAGTTGGAAATATTTTCGTATTCCTTTCTTCAGACAATTTGATCTTGTGGTGCAGACATATCTATTAACAGAAATATTCCTCTGTTTTAGTCCTTGATCACAATGTCTGGTCGACTGGAATCAATTTTTCTGTCTGTTTGTATTGGGAAGTTCCAAATGATGGCGGCGCCCTCACCATTGACTACATCCTCTGGATGGTGCCTGTACCTTATTGTTGTTGATGTTATTATTATTATTATTATTATTATTATTATTATTATTATTATTATTATTATTATTATTATTAAGGCAGCGAGCTAGCAGAATCGTTAGCACGCTGGACGAAATGCTTAGTGGTATTTCGCTAGTCGCTACGTTGGATTTCGCCGAGTTCGACTTTGCCTTTCATCCTTTCGGGATCGATAAATTAAGTACCAGTGAAACACTGGAGTCTATGTAATCGACTAGTGCCCTCCCTCCAAATTTCAGACCAAGAAATGGCTTGGAATCCAACAGTGAAAATAAGTTTGACTATTAAACGCCAAAAAAATATCCAGGTATTTATGAGCAACTTCAATTACAACCTGGTCAAAATTGAGGAAACCTTAATTGAAAAATGTCATCTGATTATGTTTCAAACTATTCTGACCAATTTTTGCTCCCAAAGATGATGCAACAGAAGAAAATGATGATGCAATATTTGCATCGTAACAGTTTGAAATAAATAGGGACTAAATAATGAGAATCCGAAATTACATATTTTGACCCATTCTGCCCCCTTTATATATATATATATATATATATATATATATATATATATATATATATACAGGGTAAGTAAAGTGTAGCGCCTTATTCTTGTCTTAGGGTTGATATGTATGACTACACAATTGAGAATTTTGACTCCTAATTCCTGTTTTGTGTTGGGATATTAAAGAGTATTAACAACATGATAATGATCCAGATTTAGTAACTTTCAAAACAGTTAGTAATATATATATATATATATATATATATATATACATAAATGCATGCATGTATGGGTTAAATAGATTCTGTCGAAGAAAATGTGCTTCATATTTATTTAAAATTGTTACAAGTGCGCGGGTAATATAAGTCGATTATATCAACCCTAGTGCTCAACTGATATTTAATTTATCGACCCCGATAGGATAAAAGGCAAAGTCGACCTTGGCAGCATTTGAACTCAAGACATAAAGACGGACAAAATGCTGCCAAATATTTTTCCCGGACTGCTAACGATTTTGCCCGTTTTGCGCCTTGGATGAAATTAGTAAATAACATTAGAAAGGCATAAAAACGATGAGAATGTTCTATTGAGTCCAGACTGCTGCAGGACCCACACTGATTTTTAAAATGCTTTTCATTTTTCCACAATTTGAAGGTCTGTCTGTGAAATGGAAAATTTGATTCGAACCTGAAAAGTGCTAACATATACTACTAAATTTCTTAGACTTCTCTGCACTTTGAGTCTTGATCTAACTGGGTTGTGTAGTTGAGATCGTATTCCATCAGATGTAATAAAACAAACTAATTACCTGTGGTGTACGAAGAGAATTTTTTCCAAAGACTACAATATTAAAACCGAAACCTGGGTAGAAAACAGTCAAGGAACATGTACGTAGGAGTAACATTTATTCATTATAATGCAAACATACAAAGGCAGACGCACACACACATGTATGATATATGCATATATATATATATATATATATATATATATATATATATATATATGTCTTCATCTTTTTTTGTTGTAAATTCCAACTATATAAATAAATGTATATATATGTATGTATATATATATATATATATATACATGTATATATATATATATACATGTATATATATATATATATATATATATATATATATATATATATATATATATTGTTGTACTTGGGGATGGTCACATTGCCAGTTTAGCCAATAAAAACACACGCACTGTATATTTGGTGTTAATTTGCTTCAGCTTTATATTACATTAATCTTAATCTTATTTCGGCCAGAGTTCTTTCGTCACACTTCTGTGACCTCATCAGTGGTCCTTTGTTTCCTTCCTTCTTATGTGTGTCTCACCTTGCTAAATATCAGCCATATTATATATATATATATATATAGTTGGAATTTACATAAAAAAAAGACATGTGTAAACAACAAAAAGATGTATTTTAACGCTCGGGAAGGTGAGAAAGTCTTTTTACGCCTGGAGCCTACGCTCTTCAGCAGAAAGGAACACGAGAAAATAAACAGGGAGAGAATAAAGAAAAAAAACTTTAATGGCTAGTGGTCGATCACACACACACACACACACACACACATATATATATATATATGAAGTACTTGGCTTAGTGTTTAAGGTGTCGCACTCACGATTCGGTTGTGTTCTTGAGCAAAACACTTCATTTCAAATTGATCTGCGTCATTTCGTCATCTGACATGTGGCACATGGTGCACCTGTACAGATAATGTCGATTTGACGGCGGGAATGGGCTTATGTGTACACAAACATTTGATCACTATAAACAAATCATCTGTGTGGTTGTTCGGCAAGAAATTGCTGAAGATTCATAGTCGTCTAACGATGGCAGCTTCCATGATAAGTGCCTGATATATATATATATATATATATATATATATATATATATATATATATATATAAGATCCAATACAAGGAAAGTAGGTTCCTCCCTTGCGGATGAAAACATTCACATTTTCACTGGCTTAACTGTTTGATACGAAATTTAGTGAAGAAAATATTTATAGTTCACATGGGCATAAATTAAATTTATAAAAATGCAAAGAAAATAGAGATATACAATTGTCAATTCAAAACTAAAAAATTCTTAACATATTATATTATATTATATTATATTATATTATAGTATTAAATACAAGTTAAAATTGTTTCGATTTTTATAAAATTATAAAAATCCATGTTTGTAGGTAAGAATCTCTACAGTGTAATGTTTGATATATGAGGAGTTGCACATCCAAGAAAAGACTGAATTCAAATATATTTGTTTTCAAGCGTGAGCGCCAATAATTAGAAACTAAAACAAAGATAATACATAAAAAATAGAATATGAAAAATAAACTAATATAACTGTCATAAAATATATTTGTATACGATTAAGAATTATATTTTAAATATATTTTAGAGAATTATGTTTTTTTTTTTAAATACCAGGAACAATATTTAAAAAAAAAGACATGGTGAAATAAGAAATATACCTTTTATTAAAAAAATACATGTTATTATAATAACAATAGGCTATTTATCTACGAGTAAATAGCAAAATTATATATCTAAAATACTTTATCATCTCTAGTCAAATAGCAAATGATATGAATTACATTGCATCATTTATAATAATCATTACTAAATATCAAAGATTAATAATTAAAAATTACGTAGTTTATATAAGAAAGAAACTTTCTAAGATATATTATCATAATAGCATAATTATCGTAGAAATTAGATAAACTCTGAATTAACCAGTTATCAGAAGAAAAAAAAAATCATATAGTCTGCAGTTAAGAGCGGATCAATAAATCCGAAATGGATTCTCAGTCACTTCTGTGAATACCAGCTAACAGAATGTAAGTAGATGGTTTACCTTAAAAAAACGTCCATACAAACTGAAATTTCAGGGCTAATAAATCAGTCACAGAATATAATACAAGTCTAAGAGTGTAGTTTGTTGAATTACATACCATTCTTTAGTTAAATGCCTTTCAACACTACATGGAAAATACAATTCACGAATATAATTATTAATATGAATATGACTATGAATATAAATGAAATTATAATATTACGACATGTTAATATAATGCTTTTGAAACTCTCTTAGAGGAAATGCACATAATCTACCTTGAAATGTTGTAGTAGTAGAAGTTCATTTACATTGATATTCATGTTAAAATTTGTATTGATGACATATATATTCCATGTAGTGTCGAAACGCACGTAACTAAAGAATTAAATGTAGTACAATAAATTTCACTTTTTTGGCGTAATGACGATCGGGAACGTAAAATTGTGAGTAACAGCTTTAATAAAATCATATATATATATATATATATATATATATATATATATATATATATATATATATATGCAATTTGCATGTACTTATACATGCACACACATACACATACTCATACATATATAGAAACACTCTTTAGCATTTAACATTAGCCTATAGACGTAAGCGTTCCTTTTCATTTCTTATTGGGATAATTAAACTTGGCATCTGAGGTAACTCTCCAATAAGAATTAACAACTGTAAGTTTAATTACACCCTGATCAACGTGACTAGTTTCGCGCATTTTGGACTTCATCAGCAATATGTAAATATTTTGTCCACAGAGAGATTATTAGCTTATTGTTGTCTATAATGTCCCAAAACATGGACTGAATTAAAGTTGTGTGTCTACTGGCATTACACTTCATTGTCGAAAATGTGACTTTTTTGCATTTGTCAGCGAAACAAGATGGCGTTCAATTTTTTAAAAATGAATACATTTCATATGTCAAGTTATTAAAAGATACAATCACCGTTCTCGGTACTATTAATTAAGTAATAGATTAATTAATTAAACTAGATAGTCTCCCAAAGTTTTACTGGAACGCTATGCAAATTAGCCAGAACAGTTAGATAGCAACCAAGTTTGTTTACTCCATGAATACGACGATAACTAGCCCGTAGATAGAAGTTCAATAGTGTTTTTCCTTTGAAAAGTGAGGGAAGACTACAAACTTGTCAGACTCATAATTGTTCTGCTCAAGGAAAGCTAAAGTTTGTTGCATAAACAATTTAAATTTTACGGGGAATGCTTATTGCATGTGTATGAAAATAAAATATCTTGCGCCTCTTTCATTCTGTGTCTTGTTTCTCTCTCATATATATATATATATATATATATATATATATATATATATATATATATATATATATATATATATATATAAAGAAATTTGAAAACGCCACTATATAAAATGAATTTCAATTTATAACTTTCTCAGAGATATTTTACATGTTTCGGTTCTTGAAAAACGAACCTTATCAAAAATAAATATTTAAAAAAAAATGTAATTAAAAGAAAAGTTCATAATTGTTTCTTACTGGTGTCAATATAGTCCACGTGGGAGCGTTTTCTGTGTGGGGACATAATGGCTGTCTACACCTACACTTTTATATATCTATATCTATATCTATATATATATATATATAATAATAATAATAATAATATAGATTTAATCAAAAGATTAAATGTGGTACTTAAAATGTTTGAGGTACCAGAATTTGGTAGGATAAAAACCCAAAACAAAATCAAGAGATGTTTGCAAAAGATTTTAAATTCTTGTTTGATTCACTTGTCTGTGAAACAGCAGCATAGTCGCGATGGTATATTTTCTTCTCTTACTCTTGTTTTTTTGCAAACATCTTCAAAATGACTTTCTAAAATGAAATTCCATTATGCAGCTGAGGGGTACATTTTCATTGTACATTCTGTGGTGTTCTCACTACATGAATAAATGAAGCTTGTACGAAACGTACGTACTGCTATAACCTATTGAATTTGTGTTGCTTATCTTCAAATTATATATATATATATATATATATAGAAACGTCTACATTTTAGAAAAACCTATCTTGCTATTAAACAAGCGTCAAAATGTTTGGCCCAAGCAAGCACGCTTTATATAGTCATTATAAAAAAATCTGTCTCGATAGATACGCATTCGCATCCTCCCATACACACACGCGCGCGCATACTGACGAACATGCACACACAACCGGTATCTGCACTTCTGCGGCATCTACTGGAAATAACCTTAATACTTTTGTACAAAGTAAAGTATGCATTAAGTTATGCAGTTGTATATACTCATAAATTGCTAGTTGATTGCTGCGGCTAGGCTGCTTTTCATCACACTTCTGTTTTGTTAAGTTTTCAGTTAGAGTTAAGCAGCTACACATACACGCATACACGCACACACATATACACGAGAACAGACCTATACACATACTCACACGCTCAGAGTTGCGTATGAGTACTGTTAAGCACATACATATCAAACGATCTTACACACAGTCACTCATACTGAAATTACAAAAATCAGATAGACACATACAATGTATTTAGTTGTTTATAAAACGGTAGGCACCTTTTTGATTCAGAGTTTTCATATTTTGGTATTAAATGAAGCCCTTCAAAAACTTCATGTTTACCTAAAGTAGACTGGGGGGTAAGATTAGTGAGCATTAAGTAAAATGTGCTGAAAGCATTTCTAAAACCCCAGCTTTCAGTGTAGCAACGCTGCATATAATAAACACATACAACGGTATGTGCTGGTGAACGTGCAATGTTGAATACATGGAATGATGGAGTAAGATAGAGAGAGAGAGAGAGAGAGAGAGAGAGAGAGAGAGAGAGAGAGAGAGAGAGAGAGAATGAGAGAGTAGGGAAAGCAGATACTAATGACGAAAGAAAGACAGGGAGAGTTAGGCGTGAGAGTGAGAGTTTGAATTTGATAGAGGGAAATGAAAGGTGAAGAGAAAGATACGGAAAGAGAGAGAGAGAGAGAGAGAGAGAGAGAGAGAGAGAGGTGTGTTAAGAAGAGAGATACTGTGAAAGAGAGTGAGAAAGTCGGAGTGAGAGAGAGGGGGCAGAGAGAAGAAGAGATAGTGAGAGTGGGACAAACAGGTACTAATGGCGAAACAAATGTAGAGAGAGTGAAGATTGAAAATGATGTTTTGAATATGGAACAAGGAAATAAAAGACGAAGGAAGACAACGAAAGAGAGAGAGAGGGGGGAGAAGGGAGATGAAAGAGATTAGTGAGAGAGAAAAGGGGAGAAGAGGGAATAAGGAAGAGAAGACAAAGAGGGAAAGAGAGAGGAAGGTGAGGAGACACTTATAGGGAGCAATGGAGACTGTGGCTGAACATGCGGAACTGAAATATAAAGGGCGGAGAAGAAGAAACAGAGTGAGAGGGGGAAGGACAGTGAGGGAGACGAGAGAGAATGAGAGAGAGGCAGTGAGAGAGTGAGAGAGTGAGAGAAATGAAGCGAGTGATGGTCACACACAGAGGGCGCATAGGAATATTTTACTTTCGGTTTAATATAATTTAGGAAAATGGACAGCAGATTTGAGGAATAGTGATTCGTCGATTATCGATCACTGTGCTAGACTTGTACGTTATTTTATCGATCTCTTAGAGACAGAAAGCAAAGGTATCATCGGCAAATTTTGAACACACAACGCTTAGAAGATTAAATAAACACCGTTATTATAAAAGCAAAAGTAAACGAAACTATAAAACGCAAAGAGTGGTTAATGTTGTCCTTTCACATTTTTCATATTTTATTAGGGGTTTTGTCAAAAGAGACAAAAGAAAAAAGAATCACGATTCATCACAATTAGTACACTTTCCATAAAAGGAAGTTACTCTGAGACCGGAGACCAATGCTTGCTTCAGAGCGGATTCCTTGACAGAAAACCGGAAGTCAATGTGGATGAGATAAAATGGGTGACAGATGTGAATCTGCCAGCCTAAATTATGAGCAGTATCATACAGATTCAGCAGCCGATTTTCTTTCTCACACAGTGATTGTCTACGTAAAAATATGTAGAAGGCATGATTGTTGTACGATTCTGCGTATGTACATTTTGTGAATATATATATATATATACTAGTATTATAATCCGATTTCGTTCGGGTCTACTCAGGTCACATTTTAAAGATGAGGACTTTGTCCTAGAGGCCACGCCTTTCAATTGAGTAAACTCAAAGTTGGTATGCAAACTCCCCAGGACTTTCAACATAGGTGTGCACATTTTCAGGTCAATCCGACCACATTTACTAACACTTTTGCTTACACAACTGCTTGTGAGACAACGTCTGCCCTTTTCACAAATATATAGTAGATATGTACGTATTTCGTAACATACGCATGCAGACACATATTTATATGTAAGCAGACGTTCCATTTTAGCAAATTTGGAGCACTCTTTCAAATATCATAACAGTCATTCTTCGTTAATTTCTTAACAGTACTCTCAATTCTTTAGTATCGATAATTGAGAATCATGCAGTTTGTATGTGTATTTACCAGCTGCACGCAGAAGTGCGACGAAATTTTCGAGTTTATTACAGATAGTAAAAAAGAACATGTAACAGATTTTAACGTTTGTTTAATAGCTAGGTAGATCCTTCTAAACTGAAGTCGTTTCTATTTCAAAATACAGATTCGAGCTAGGATACTTAGGAAAATTATTTGAATTACATGTATTTATACACACGCACATACATACACACAGAGACACACACACATGGAGGCAACATACACACAGGCATGTCCGTATATATTTAAATGTATATATATATATATATCCATATATGTGTGTTTGTGTTAGTGTGTGTTTGTGTGTGTGTTTGTGTGTGTGTGTGTGTGTGTGTGTGTGTGTGTGTGTGTGTGTGTGTGTGTGTTTATCGGAGCACCACCTTAAAATATTTTTCTTAGTCACAGAAATCGATCCCGGAACTTATCCTTTGTAAGCTTAGTACTTATTCTATTGGTGACTTTTGCCGAGCCGCTAAGTTACGAGGACGCAATATATAATATATAATATATACGATGAACTTCTTTCAGTTTCCGTCAACCAAATCCACTCACAAGGTTCTGGTCGGCCTGAAGCTATAGAAGGTGACACGCAGTGAGAACGAAACTATGTGGATGGGAAGCGAGCTTCTTACCACACAGCTACGCCTGTATACATATATATATATATATATATATATATATATATATATATATATATATATATATATATATATATATATATATATATATATATATATATATATATATATATATATATATATATATATATATATATATATATATATATATATATATATATATATATATATATATATATATATATATATATATATATATATATATATATATATATATATATATATATATATATATAAACATATATATATATATATATATATATATATATATATATATATATATGTATAATATTTATATATTTGTATAAACATACACTTGCGTAGTGTGCATATATGTATGTATATATAGATACACACACACATGTGCATACACTCGCGCGCAAGCAATAATATACAATATGTGTATAGATGCACTCACACAATTTAACGTATATGTGTCTATAGATATGTTATCCGTGCGCACGAGTGTATGACTGTTACAATACATCATTATAAAATAACAACCGAATCAATATATATCAAATTTTCCTAATTTTTCAACTTGGTGGTCAGTATAGGAACTTTGTCTAGTGTGGTGGCTGGAGGAGCTAATTCTGTTGATGGGAGGCGGTCGAGGTAGCTTATGTATGCGATAGAGTGATAGCCTTACTGGTAGTAAGTACTGACGACTGCTGTTATCATTTGTAAGTGTGGAAATATCATGTGGTAGAGGAAGTGGATGAGATGGCGAGTTTAAAGACGATAAAGTGAAGAGATCGTTATTAGCTACGATAATTTGAGTTCAAATACTATTGAGGTGGACTTTGCATTTCATCCTTTCGGGGTCTATAAATTAAAAACCAGTTGAACCTGTGGAGGATGCAATCGTTTACCCCCTCCCCCGGACTGGCTGACCGTGTGCCAAAATCAGAAATAATTATATACGTTAATTCTGTGAGCCTACAGAATGGTTAGCATCTCGAACAAAATTCTTAGAGGCATCACTTCAGTGTTTTTCCGATCTGAGTTCGAATCCCGAATTAGAATTATTTACGATGATAGATAACGCAAGGAGATTGGCTGAAACATTAGAGCGTCCGATGAAATGCTATGGGGTATTTGTTCCTAGTCAGTGCAGATTTCGAATACTGGCATCGAAGCGTCCCCCAAATTGTTCTCTTTGTGTCTAAATTACAACTTATCATTCAGGATGGAGGGGTTTCTACTGATGTTGAGTGGTGAAGATGTTGCTACGGATGATGAGGACGATGATGTTATACACACACATACATGCTTGATCACTAAATCCAGACGTTTTTTTAAATTCTCTCTCTGTTTATTTTCTCTTATTCCTTTCCGTTGAAGAGCGTAGGCTCGAAACGTAAAAGACTTTCTTACTTTCCCGACCGTCAAACGAATACACCTGCTTGTTGTTGATACACCTGTCTTCATCTTTCTTTCGTTTTTCTGTAAATTTCATCTACATATATATGTAATTATATCCGCCATGTTTGTTTTCGTTCGGTTTCCTTGTATGTCTCTACTGTCTTGTTTATGTTCCCAAATTTGACCCTCTCTAAATCCCAAATTTTATTTAGGAATTTATGGGAGGTACTATTTTTGAACACTCATATTTTCTTTGAATGCTCGAGATGAGGAGTAGGTAAACAGCCGACAACTGATGAAGGACCGTTCTATGTGTTACTTTTCCTGTTTTCTATTTGTTTCTCTCGTTGTTTGGTACTTAACTCGTATGTTTTCTTACTTCATGCTTGCACAGTTGGTGACGTCCTGTGCCCATATATATATATATATATATATATATATATATATATATATATATATATATATATATATATATATATATATATATATATATATATATATATATATATATATATATATATATATATGTATATATATATATATATATATATATATATATATATATATATATATATATATATATATATATATATATATATATATATATATATATATATGTATATATATATATATATATATATATATATATATATATATATATATATATATATATATAATTCATATTATTTAATTGAACGCCTCACATCCATTTCCAAGTAAGTTTATATATATATATGTATATACATATATATAGAGTCATTTACGTTATGATTGGAATGTTTCCTTAGCACATCAGAATGTGAAGTTAGTATAAACAAGTATGAAATTCAAATTCAACTTGCAGAAATTAGCTTCTTTATTGTATTAGAAATAGATACCTCGCAAATATAATTAAACAAAATATTTATTTGTATCAATATTATCATAATGTTCATTAATGTAAGTTGAATTTAAATTATTTCATTACCGTCAGTTAGCGAAGTTTTATTTCTCAAGTTTTTTTTTTTACAAGCATAAGAACACTTACAAACTTTACAATATGTTTGGTCGTTATTTTTTACTCTTAGCCAATATGCTTCCACTGCTTGCATCTAAGCATTAATTTCTGTTAGAGCTTCTATCAAATTTGCTTTCCGCTGATTACAGCATCGTACCCGACAATTTACTGCTACGTTTACTAGATATATGTAGAAGTATCTGATGCAAATCGATATATTTCATAGAGAAAGAGCCGGTTTCTAACCTAGATCCAAGGCTCGATTCATTGGAATTTCAACATCATCAACGAGGTATTTTTGTATGTAACGTATATGTGCAGATTCGTTTGTTTCGTTTTAGTTGTGAATCCTCATGCATATAGTTGCATATCTAGACATGCTCATATATACTTAAATGATAAACTACTGGAAAGTTTTACGTATGTATGTATGTACGTATGTATGTATGTATGTATGCATGTATGTACGTATATATGTATGTATATGTGTATGTATGTATCTGTGTATGGATGTATGTGTGTGTGTTTCTGTAAGTACGTGTATGCATGCATATATGTATGTATGTATGTATGTATGTCTTTATGTATGTACCTCAAGGTCACGAGTTGGCTGAATCTTTAGCTGGGTTTTTACGCTCTGAGTTCAAATCCCGCTAACGTTAATGTTGTCTTTCATCACTCCATGATCGATAAAATAAAGTATTGAGGTCGCTATAATCAACTCTCCTCCATCTCTCAAAATTGCTGGTTTCGAACTCTGCAACGGATCGGCATTCTGACCGTGCAGAATATTGTGATTTCGTTCACTTAAACGCCATGGAAACCAGGTAAGCCATCTTACAAGACCTGTAGCTAGAGGGGGCAAAAGTATATTTACCTTACTATGTATGACATCATTTTTGGGTCGCCATGATAGTAAATACCATATAACCACGACCACAAGCACTGTTCTAACCAAGACAACCACCACTACTTAATGTGTGATACTAAAATAATATTTCATTATAAAGGCAATACTCTACAACAGGTTAGGTATATGGTCCATCAGTCCATAAGTTTCTCTGTTGTCTTCTTTGGTGCATTCAGCATCCATCACCGGCTTGTCATACCTGTCGCACTCCATTGCTCATTTTGCTATGTGAATAGACCAGAGCAACATAAAATGAAGTATTTTGCTCAAGAACTCCACACATCGCCCGGACCAAGAATCGAAATCACAATCGTACGATGATGGGTTCAACACCACAAGCTGTTAAGTCATGCGCCTCCCTAATATTTCTTTACGATTTAAGGTGGTGAGCTGGCAGAATCGTTCACACGCCGGGCAAAATAGTTAGCGTTATTTCATACCAGTATGGGCTAGGATAAGTACCAGTTGTGGACTGGGGTCGATGTTATCGGTTTACTCTGTTCGCGGAAATTACTAGACTTGTGCCCAATTTTGAAGCCAAAATTTCTTTTTGATTACGCAGATTACTTTCTAATTTTCAAAAATGTCGAAGAGGAAATCGGAGGACATAAGCTTTATGCTCTTCTTTAAGATAATTAAATTGCATAAATAAAATGAAAAACCACAAATAAATAGAGGTTTCCATACATGTACCAACATTGCAATGATATACTGAACTAGTCGTGAGCTTAAGTGTAGTCCTATATAGCGCGTCCGTCCTCTCCCGCCATTAAATATGTGATGTAATAATGAAATTAATTTCAGGTTACTTAAGCATGTAATAAACAATTCTATTTAAGTGAAGTTACAGAGAAGTGGAAGGATTAGGAGGGAGAAGATATAGAAGAGAGAGAGAGAGAGAGAGAGAGAGAGAGAGAGAGAGGGGGGGGGAGAAAGTGAGTGAAGAGGATAAGAGCAGGAAAGACAGGAGAAAAGAGAGAGTGAAAGACGGATGGAGGGAGAGACAGGGAGAGATAGTGAAGGAGAGAATTAAAGACGGGATGTTGATGGTGATGGTGGGTGGTGGTAGGTTGAGAAGGAAAGGAAGCTTTAAGAAAAACAAGTCGAATATATTAAATAATAGAAGTTCATAGAGAGACACGTGTATGGAGGGAGGGTTAGACAAGAGAGCAGTAGTGGGAGTGAGAGGTGAGGTAGTTAAGGGAGGGAAAGAAAGGTGGAGGGGGGATGAATTATCTAATAAATAAATAAATAAATAAATAAATAAATACAGGCATTGCTGAAGAGAAGGGGGCAGAGGTGGTTAAATATGTAGGTGGGAGTTTAAGGTGGGATGTAGGGCGGCGGGCGGCGAAGCGTTATTGCTGTATAAATTGAGCTAATGAAAGGGTGTTTTGTAAGAACAATGTTCAAAATGGAGTTTTTCAAAGAAGGGTTTTGAAAGTTGACTGAAATTGTGGTGTGAAGGCGAGGTGATTGTGTTGGTTGTGACTGTAGGTGGGGGATGTGGGGAAGAAACATGGAGTGAAAAGGGGGGAAGAAATGTGGGGGTGAGAGGCAGCGATGATGAAGGGAAATGCTGAGAAGAAAAAAGGGCTGGAAGGTGGGGCGATAATTTGTGATAGAGAAACTTGATAAGTGGGTATGAGAAGGTGAGAGAGAATGGGAAAGATGGGGGGGGGGGTTGTGACCGAAGAGAGAAAGCGAGAGAGAGAGGGGGTAAAGAGAGGGAATGAAATATGGATAAACTTGAGACAGGGGATCAGGGGATAAAGGGTGGATAAAAGAAAGAGTTGAAAAGAGGACGAGAAAGGAGAATAACAGAGAGAGAGAGCGAAAGAGAGAGAGAGCGAGAGTGAGAGAGAGAGACAAAGAGAGAGAGAGTGAGAGGGGTTGAAGAAGAAAAGATTGAGAGGGGAAATAAGATAGCATGGCGGAGGGGTTATGTGAGTGAGAGAGAGGGAAGTTAACAGAGAATGGGATTTACGAGAGAGAGAATGGGGTTGAAAAGAGAGAGGGAGTTTAAGAGAGGGAGAGAGGGATAGAGTGAGAGAGAGAGAGAGAGAGAGGGGGTTACAAGCTGTTTTAGAGAGTGCGAAATGATTTAGAGAAGGGTGTAAGAAAGAGGAGTAATTTAGAGAGAATATAGGCTTAAAAAGAGAGTAAGTGTTGAGGGAGAGAGGTAGAAGGGCTTAAGTAAGGAAAACGCTATTAAGAAAGAAAAAGGCTAAGAAGATAGATAGATAGATAGAGAGAGAGAGAGAGAGAGAGAGAGAGAGAGAGAGAGAGAGAGAGAGAGAGAGAGAGGACGGGGGTCAAAAGAAAAGGAGATAGTGAGACAGTGGCCTAAAGGAGATAGTAAGATAGTGGGCTAAAAGAGATAGTGAGACAGTGGTCTAAAGGAGATAGTAAGATAGTGGGCTAAAAGAGATAGTGAGACAGTGGC
>NC_142928.1:31958179-31968179 GCF_046866305.1 Octopus bimaculoides
TGCTGATCAGTGCTCTGTGAACACTTCAAAGGCTGTATGATGAGACATGGACAGCTGCAACGGAGATAACGAAGCCACGGCCATCAGGAAGGGACTCAACAGCGTCCTCACTGCGTTTGCAAGCCAGAATTTAACCCCAAACTGGTGAAT
The DNA here is from genome assembly GCF_046866305.1 of Octopus bimaculoides. Lineage (NCBI taxonomy): Eukaryota > Metazoa > Mollusca > Cephalopoda > Octopoda > Octopodidae > Octopus > Octopus bimaculoides. The sequence goes on from NC_142928.1 coordinate 31,958,330, forward strand.
TTATCTAAAAACTGACTCAATTTAGACGACAATGTGATGCTGCTGTAGACTGTTGTCAAAACTAGGCTGGAGAGGGTTACTGTTAGAAGGCCGTATGTGTAGCAGCAGTATTCGCTTATTCGGCATAAGTCTGGAAAGTGTCAGTCGTGCTTGCCGGAGAATTTCTGCGACTTCACCATCGCCAATTTCTGGCCTCCTAATTCCATCAATTGTTTTACTATGGATTACTATGGGTGTAGTGCAGTTGAGAAAGATACCAACCACTCTGCCTGATACACCAAGGCCAAGATGGCTATCGAGATCGTGGAGTTCTGCAAAGGTCTTCCTATTGACACAGTGCGGAACGCATTTGCTAGGTTCTGGAGCCGTCTTGAAGCCAGTGGCTACCCTGAGTAAAATGTTATTTCCGAGCCATAATCTAGTTGAGGTCTTTTGAGTTTTTAAAATACATTTATTTTGGGATGGATTATTGTTTTCTTTTTCTTTTATACAAACTGTCAAATTTAGCCCGAACACTCTGTACACACACACACACACACACACACACACACACACACACACACACACACTCACACACACACACACGCACACACACACACACGCGCGCGCACACACACACACACGCACACACACGTATATTTTTCTGTTTGCATAATGTATGTCATTATTCAGTTTATTTCAAGATTTCTTGCCAATAGAGAAAGAAACGGCTTCTAACCTAGATCGAAGGTTCCTTCATTGGAATTTCAACATCAACAACAGGGTATCTTTGTTTGCATATATGTAAGTATGTATGTATGCATGTATGTATGTATGTATTATGTATGTATGCATGCATGTATGTGCAGATTTGTCTGTTCTGTGTATGTATTCTCATGCATATAGTTACACATCTAGACATGCTCATATATATTTAAATGATAAACTTCTGGAAATTACAGGTATATCTGAACTTGTAATCTGGATGGAGTAATGGCAGATTTCTCAATAGTTCAGTATATATGTATATATGCATGTATGTATGCATGTATGTATGTATGTATTTATGTCTACATGTATAATACATGTTTGAGCGTGTTTGTGCTGCGCGTTCTAAGTCTTTAAGTAGCTGAGTTTCTTTTTTTTTAGCAGGGAACAAGTGGTTTCACGCAAAATAATAAGAATGAAACGCAGTTATTCAACCGTAATTTAAACATTTGTAGTTCAGGTAGTTTCGTTAGAGTGAAAGCAAACGGACGTCAAACGATATTACTTATAGCATCAGATACGAATACCTATAAGCTGATTCAGGCATCTACTACATTCATGTACACACACACACACACACACACACACACACACACACACACACACACAGACACACACACACACACACACACACACACACACACACACACACATTTACATTTATATACATATTTGCATTCACACACATATATGCATATATATACGCATATACATGTATATATACACATATTTATGTATATATATATATATATATATATATATATATATATATATATATATATATATATATATATATATATATATATATATATATATATATATATGTATACATACGAAAGTATATCTGGTCGTTTCTGTTATGTGTTTCAGCCATGCAGCTGCCGTCATGCCGGAGTCCCATCTTGACTTTGTCCTCTTCTCGCAACCCTCTAACGTGGTTGATTTATTCTGCGCTGTAGGGTTTTACATTACTTCTCTTCCCTGTGCTTTTTTTTATGGTCGTTGCCTTCGATGGTGTATGAAGTAGTTTGACACCGTCGCGCGTATCTGAACTTCATGTTGAGATGTTGCTAGTTCTGATATCGTAGACAAAAGTATGTCCACTTTCGTTTTCAAGACATCAACTTCCAATTTCGTTTTCAAGATATCAGCATCCATATCGTTTAGTTTTCTTAATTTTTGAGGGGCAAAGCATTTAAGAGCTCTACCCCTTTGAATCTCAAATCATTAAAGTACTGGTTCTCACAGTAAACGGAGTGGACGGTACCTTTGATACTCCGTAATGACGTTCATTAGGGGTATTTGTATAACGTTTGATGTCTTAGTTAGGTACAACCTTTCTAGAATTTTCCACATGTAAATTATAACATATCTGTCGCTTCTTCACTCCAGTGGGTAACGTCGTAATTTTCCAGCCTCTCCTTGTTGTTCATCTGCTGCACTGTGATAATCTTTTTAATTCAGTAGCGTTGGAACACTTAAACCTCCGCTTGAAACAATGTGGTGACACAGCTTAGAGCAGTAATCCAGGTGGCTGAGAGCAAGGACGTTCCGTAGGTCAACTTGACTTCTTAGTCTTTTGTCCTGAAGAATCTTAGTATTCGTCCGGGAAATTATCTACATTTTGCTGCCATCTTGGTATCATGCACATGAAATAATGCATCATTACACATACAGATCCACAAGTTTTTCATTGTCTGACTCTAGGATTCCAGGCTTCGCTGCATTTATGGACTGATAGAGCAGTGCTTGAAAGTTTCCAGCATTAAACAGAATGTTCTTTTGTTCGACTCATTTGTATACTGCAGTTATGTCCTGCTGTAAGCTTGCGACATCGTCAGGGTTCTTTGTTGCCTGCTATAACTTTGTATCAACAGCGTAGCTAATGACTGGCTGTTGGAGTGATGTCTAAGGGAGTTACTATAAGCGGTAATGGTCTCAAGATTCCCACTTGGGAACTGCACTCACAATTTCTGTTTGTATTCGTTCAGCGTGCACCGCTTATCAGAGAATCAATGTCGCTGTATAATATATGTAATGTGCATGTATGTTTGTATAAGTGCCTTTGTATATGTCTTAAGCTCAGTGATGTTAGGCTGCAGAAGCTGCACATGTGCACATAGATGAGAATATGTACATGTATACATACATACATACATACATACACACACACACACACAAAATATATATATATATATAGCGTGTAATGGGCAAATTTTCGCTATTTCATATTTTTAGTTTCGCGCATGCGCATCGTTTATTTTTGATTTTGCCAAATACACAGAATAGTAGGATTGGTTGGGTACCGTCTGTGAGAGAAACAGTACCACGACGCGATTCACTCTGCCAGGAATTTGGAAACGACATGCTGTACTGCTTGGCATTCGCGCCAGAAGCTTCACTACGAACATTTTAGAGTGTTTGGGTGTCAATCTGAGGACGGTGCAGAGGATTCGAAAAGAGATGGATGAGTCTAATGGTGATTACGAAGGAAATCTCACTCTGATCGTTCTGATAAGAAAAGAAATCGGGAATCATTTTTGTTGAGATCCGGACCACGATTGACAACGATCCATCCTAGTCAACCAGGTCCACCACTAGAGACGTGGGAGTGACTGAGTTTCTTATCATGCCGGTAGTGCATAAAATAATTGTATATTCTCATACAAGATGAGAAAGGGCCAGTTTTTATCCCAAGCCATCAAGAACAATAGGAAAGACCGCGCTACGAAGCCTTTGAACAAACTCAGACATCCCCTCAAACTGAACATGCTTTGATTTTTCTCAGAAAAATTTCTGCCAAGATCAGATGGTGAACGCACAAAACAACCGTTGACTTGCCATGTCCCCAAAACATATACCGAGAGTGATAAAAATGAAACATCCAGTCAACATCATGATATTTGGCTGATCACTAGTGATGGCAACAGCATGACTGCATTCATCTCCCCACACGACCTCAGACTCACACGGAGGCCTACATCAAGTACTTGAAGGAGGTAGAGCTGCCCTGAGTCAACAGGATGGTTACTGGAAGATGCTACAGGACTCTACACCATGCCACACACGCGGAAGAACCCAGTTATGGCTGTTAGACAATTTCTGCGAGCACATTATCCCTAACATCTGGTCACGTAAGTCACCAAAATACAACCCTATTGGTTGTTATGTGTGGAGCACAGTTTAGCGAGCGACCAACAAAACTCCTTGTTGCACGAAAGATGAACTAAGGACAAGGATTATGGCAGCGTTCACCAACCTAAACAAGGAGACTGTCCAGAAGTTGCAGGAGATTTAAAAATCGTCTGGATGCCATGGTTGAAGCCAATGGCGATTATATTGAATAAATTTACTCTTTAGTATTTCAAGATAATTTTTTGTACTTTTGGTAAATATATCTGTTAAAATGGTTAAAATGAGATGTCAGTGTTATTTTCATTTTTGCCTAATTTAGATTTATTCACCGCACCCAATATATATATATATATATATATATATATATATATATATATAAACAATATATGAGTATATGCATATATATGTACATGTATGTACATACCTTCATCTACATGTACATATAGATACATAACTGGGTACATGACATGGCAAAAGAACATGGACAAAAAGATAAACAAGGTACAACAAACAAGCAAGCCACATAGAAACATCTCCTTCATCAGCTGCCACCATTAAACACCGGCGTTTCGAAGAATTAAGGCAGTACGCATCGTTGAAATGGTTCTTCCCACAAACACAAATTAAATTTTTTTCGTGGAGGGTAGTGGCGGACAGAAAACAAGACAGGAAAACGAAACGGTGAATAAACAAACAAGCAAAAAGGCTGTACAGCCAGACGTGAAGTGTGTATGTATTGAACGCTGTGAACCACGAACAGGAGGGGCAAAGAAGTCCGTGCGAGCTTGGGGAGTCCAAGAACGAAAAGAAATAGCAGCCGGACACACGTGACCAGGACTGTGTGAAGAGAAAGAGTAGCAGAGGGAAAAGAAGGGGAGGAAGTAGAATAAAAGTGAGCAGCGAGAGGTAGAGAGGGAGAGAGATAGTAGTGACAGGGAGAGGCGAAGAACAGTAGAGGGAAGAATGAGAGGGGAAGAATGAGAGGGGAAGATAGATATAGAGATAGAGAGAGTCGCGTTAGAAAAATAGTTAAAACGTACTGTATAAAGGTTAACGCGTGCGCTCTGTCGTCATACAAACAATATATTAGTATATGCATATATATGTACACACACACACACACACACACACACACACACACACACACACATATATATATATATATATATATATATATATATATATATATATATACATGTATATATGTATGTATGTATGTATGTATGTATGTATGTATAGATGTATGTATACACACACACACACACACACACACATGGTTAATGAGGGTGTATGGTCTAGTGGTTATAATGCTGCACTTGAGATCACGAGGTCATGGTTTCAATTCCTGGGTCTGATGATGCGTTGTGTTATTGAGTAGAACATTTCCTCTCACGTTGCTCTGCCATCCCTTCGATACCTGACGTATGGTACACCGTGCACCTGTTCAGGTAACAAGGATTTGATAGAGGGCATGAACTGAAGTCTAGCTCACTATAGACATTTGCGCAGGTTTTGCAAAATAGAAATTGCAGAACCGTCTTCCTCGGACTTCGGTAAACTACCCTATGATAATATCTGGTTAATAGATGCTTAATTGCGTCTGTATATGTGAGTGTGTGCGCGTATATTTGAGTGTAAATGTTGGGGGTAAAATAATGTGTGACGAATGAGAATATAGGAACTAAGTTGTTGAAAATTTATAAGTTTCATTTTGGTAGGAGTGTCATATAAAGTGAATGTGTGCGAGTGCTGCATTTTCTCGTTTCTGTGTTCGTGTGTCGGAACGATTGAAATGTATGTATCTTAGTGTGTCTATCTTTCTGCATTAATTCTATCCAAGCGTTCGTGTGTCGGAATGATTATTGAAATGTATGTATCTTAATGTGTCTATGTTTGTACATTAATTCTATCCAAGCGTATATTCGAGTACATAAGTAATCATGTGGGATTTTAGTTTTGGCTTATACGTGTTGTTTTAATGTTGGTGTGTGTATGTGTGGGCGTGTGTGCTAATTCATGTTTAATTTAGCTCAGTAGTGTGTAATCTGTTAATTTTTAATTCTTTTATTCTTTTACTTAATTCAGTCATTTGACTACGGCCATGCAGGAACACTGCATTAACAGGATTTCGTCGAACAAATCGACCCCAAGCCTATTACTTATTCCATCGGTGTCTTTTGCCGAACCACTGTATTACGTAAGCACACCAAAACTGGTTCTCAAGCGGTGATGGGGATAAACGTAGGAACAAAGACACACGCGCATATGCATACACACACACACACACACACACACACACACACACACACACACACACACACACACACACAAACTATACGATCTGATGGTTGTCTGATCTGGCATACATGCGCTCATGACACGCATTATATTTATTTGGTCTTGATGAAAGGAGTCCCTCTCTGAACCCACGAAGGAGACTGAGCGCTCGTATGTTAAGATTTCATACAAGCACGCACGCACAGAAATGCACATGCACACATATACATACACATATATACTAATAAGAAATAAGAAAAAAATTATTTAGCAAGATGACGAATTTATAATTTACATTATCAAATTGATAATTCATCAAGTATAATTAGAAACTTCACGCTCGGATTCCTCTCTTAGCATCATTCGCACGTTTGCAATATAAATAAATAAATACATAATTCGTATATTCAATTATCCTTGGTAACATAGGCAAACACTTTCTCGCTCGTGACATATAGATATATATCGCTTGTGTATGTACATATACACACGTAAGTCCGAGCATGCACTTACGTTAATGGAAGAAGGGAGATAATAGTGTGACAATATACAAATAGTCGATATTAACCTTCTGAATAGGTAACCACGGCGACATGATGGTGGTGATGGTGATGAAGATGATGATGATGATGACGACGACGACGACGATGATGGTAATATTTATGATGCTCAGGATACTGCTTCTGCTACTTATAATGATGATGATGGTGATTGCAACAATGGAGTTTACGATTCTAATGATAATGCTGAGTGTGATGATCAAAACCACTTTGATCTTGGTCGATGATGATGATACTCCTAATCATTGATTTCAAGTAATAGTAGTAGCAGCAGTAGTAGTAGTAGTAGAAGTAGCAGTCACTGTCATCATCGTCGCAAAGTACTAGTTGTAGTAGTAGTAGTAGTAGTAGTAGTAGTAGTAGTAGTAGTAAAATTAATAGAAGTAGTTGTAGTGTTTAGTGTTGTTTTTGTTGTTGCTGGAAGACTGGACGAAGTAGAAGCTAATGGCAATGGTTGCTATTATTGAGCTACGATGGTAGTGGTATTAATTGTTATGTTCTTTTCCCTTTTGCGGTAGAGCAAAAGTTGTTTTAGTAGTAGTAGTAGTAGTAGTAGTAGTAGTAGTAGTAGTAGTAGCGATGATGTTTGTGATAGGGTGTAGTTGAGGTGAGGGTTGTTCGGATGATAGTAATGGTCTTGAAAAAACGTAAGTTTGGGGGCCAAACTGTTAAGGCGGTGCATAAAAGTGACATATATGATATGGTGAAAGCAGTTGCGTAGCTAATAAGGGAGCAGGAGGAGTGGCCGCTCCCCACGAGCACATTTTTTCAAAATTGGCGCCTTTTCACCATTTTTGAAAACTCTCCATATCCATATCAGTATTCTTTTTTTTTTTCTGTTATTTGTTTCAGTCATTTGATTGGGGCCATTCTGGAGCACCGCCTTTAGCTGAACCGCTAAGTTACGGGGACGTAAACACAGCATCATCGGTTGTCAAGCGATGTTGGAGGGACAAACACAAAGAAACAAATACACACACACACACACACACACACACACATATATATATATATATATATATATATATACGACGGGCTTCTTTCAGTTTTCGCCTACCAAATCCACTCACTAGGCTTTGGTCGGCCCGAGGCTATAGTAGCAGACACTTGCCCAAGGTGCCACGCAGTGGAAATGATCCCAGAACCATGTGGTTGGAAAGCAAGCTACCTACTACACAGCCACTCCTGCGTAGTTGTAAGTTTCATACATAATCACATTGTTACTGGAGCATGAAATTAATGAATGCAAAATACAATTACATATATTATAACTAATGAAACGTTTCGCGTAATATAAGGGAAATGAGTTAAAAATTGTTTGGCTTAAGTCACGGAGCCTCTTTTTTATGTGTTCTCCACCAATTTTAGATCTTGGCTATGCTTCTTGCTGAAGATGGCACCCTGGAACTGAAATTGTGTGGTGGTGTGATAGTATTGAGATGTACTGGAGTCTAGTTGTGTGTGGTGCGTTGATGCGGGTGGGTGCCAGTATGGAAATGGTAGTGTGTTGTGTAGCCTATATGGTTATGTGATATTACTGGTATGGCGCTGTGAGGCTGTTAAAACATTAAGTTCTGTGTTACTTGTGCTCTGTAGGGTCGTTGTGTAGTTTTGTAAAGGGAGGTCATTGAAGTAGGGTGGTTTCGTGTTTTTGTCTTGTATTGTAGATGCTATAGTGTGATGGTGTGCTAAGATATCGTCATTGTTGTTATTTTGACTCATTTAAGCCCTGCTAGAGCGGATCTATGATCAAAAGCATTGCAAGGGTGACCATTCCGTTTGTGGCTGTGTGGTAAGTAGCTTGCTTACAAACCACATGGTTCTGGGTTCAGTCCCACTGCGTGGCACCTTGGGCAAGTGTTTTCTATTATAGCCTCGGGTCGACCAAAGCCTTGTGAGTGGATTTGATAGACGGAACCTGAAAGAAACCTGTCGTATATATGCATATATATATATGTATGTGTCTGAGCATATGTTTGTGTGTCTGTGCTTGTCCCCCCAACATCGCTTGACAACCGATGCTGGTGTGTTTACGTCCCCGTAACTTAACGGGTCGGCAAAGAGACCGAGAGAATAAGTACTAGGCTTCGAAAGTCCTGGGGTCGATTTGCTCGAGTAAAGACGGTGCTCCAGCATGGCCGCAGTCAAATGACTGAAACAATTAAAAGAGTTAAAAGAGTAAAAGAGTTACTCTTTTTGTCCAATACCCATAGAACACAGAACCTCATTTACTTAATGTATGATTTTATGAGACTGGAGCATAAGATTTAATGTCGAGTTGGCTGCTGTTTCTTGCACGTCTGTCGACCACTCAGACGCCTGCGCATCGGTTCGCGTGGTGTTGCATTGTCTGGTTTTATAGCGTGGAAATGGCCGTGTGGTGACGGAGATATGGAGGTGAAAGTAACGCGAGAGCGTCTAAGAGAGATAAATAATCAGCAGGTGTAGAGCTACATTATGCATGTTTACGAGGCTGTTGCAACATACTGTCCGGATATGTTACACAGCCAACACCGACCTTTACGACTAGCCATCCACACCGATCATTCGGAGTTTCTGCCTTCAACGCCTTCCGGTTTCCGGAAGAAAAACATGTCGGTTAAGTATGTGTGCACAAATGCACACATATATATCTATGTGTTTGTGTGTGTTTGTGTGTGTTGTGTGTGTATTTTCTGTGTGTGTGTGAGTGAGTATATGTGCGTGTGTTAATACAAAAAAAAAAGAGCCAAATTCGTAGATAACAGACACAATATATATTGCACACGAACACACCAAAGCAAATACATAAACAGTCATACATATATTCTTACAAATACTTTTATACTTAGAAGCCCTATACAAACACATAAGCTCATGCACACACTCACGCATCCACACACAGGCGCACAGACGCACATACACTGCATCGATTTAAATGAATTTCTATATCTCACTACCTACCTATTCATATGCAATATATGTGTGTGTGTGTGTGTGTGTGTGTGTGTGTGTGTGTGTAGGCATACATGCATGGGTTTGTATGTTTGCATGTAAACACTAATCATATGATCATATATATATATATATATATATATATATATATATATATATATATATATATATATATATATATATATATATATATATAC
>NC_142928.1:31973179-31988179 GCF_046866305.1 Octopus bimaculoides
CGAGGGAGATCATGATTGTACGGTAATAAGCACACAAATTTGACTTAATCTGGCCCTATACACTTACATATATAAACGCGCAGACATAGGCATATCTATGTGATATGCACTAATATATAGGCACACATACACACAGAAACACACACATGGACACACAGTGTCACACATTCGTTTGTAGGGATTAATATTATGCACTCGCATTCATATATATGTGAATATAGATGTATATATCTATGCATAAAGGTGTGTTTACAAGCGAATAAAAAATAAAAAAAAGACTGAAAACGTAGATATTAAATGTATATATTCACTCGTTTGTTTAAACTCGCATTATTTGAAGCTTCGTAGACATGAAACCAGGTTTAGGTCATCAGATATCCTGTTTTCAAGACTGACTCCAGTCACAACAGTAACATATTGACAACATGCAAATATATATAGATATCTGTTTATAAAAAGGATAAAGCTCACTTCTGAGTCATGGAGACTCATAAAGTCTGCTTCCCGGTTTCTGTGGTGTGTATATTCCCTACTTCACCACCGGATGAAACGCCGGTACGTTGTCGAAATACTTAATTTTCCAGCTGAGTGGACTGGAGGAACGTGAAATGAAGTGTTCTCAAGAACACATCGCATTGCCCGGTCCAGGAATCGAATCCACAATCTTACGAACATGAGCCCAACATCCCAACCACTAAGTCAGGCGTCTTCTCTAATTTCTCTTTCCCTCTTGAGGGCAACTGGGGAAGCTAGAGTTTAGTTCCAAATCTCTTTTCAAAACACCATAAGCTCCAGAAAAACCCTCTAAATCTCTCAGTACTATATCTGCTATCCTCAGTTAATAAGAAAAAAATATATTCACTTATTAATTAGCACGTTCTCTTTCACTATACAAAGTGAAATAGAAGTTCATACCTACGTACATACCAACATGTACACACACACACACACACACACACACACACACATACATACACACACACACGAACACACGCACACACATACATACAGACACACTCAGTCACATACACAGACACACACACACATAGACACACATATTTATATATACGCACACACTCACACACAGAAGCGTATATATTTCCAAAAATCTTTATAAATGCTAATTCTATATTTGCGAATTCATCTGTATGCATACATGTGTGTATACGCAGGCGTGTGGGAATATGTCTGCATGTGTGTGTGTACGAGCACGCCCGTATGAGTGTGTGTGTGTGTGTGTGTATGTGTGTGTGTGTGTGTGTGTGTGTACGTGTTGTGTATTTGTGCATATGGGTGAATTTGTTTGTGGCTGCGCGTCTATAAACGTTTGCTTTCTGTCTGTGTGTATGTGAACGTGCGTGTGCTTGTGTGTCTGTATGCGGCTTACGAAAGTCTGGAAATGAAAGACGAGAGAAAAATAAAAATTAAGGTGAGAAATGCACACTGCGTCTACAGTCTATGACAACAGATATACTCGTGCTGCTATGTTATGGTAAGATGGCTGGGACATATGTGGCACTAGTAGTAGTAGTGATGGCGCTCTTAGAAGTGATAGCGAATGGCTTATACATGGTGGTCCAAAAATCATTTTCTATTTCACAACCTAGGTTTAATTTTGTTTAATATATATAAAGGAGTTTTCTTATTAAGTTTACATTCATTTTGGAGCTTAGAAATTAATTGATAATTGTGGAATTAACAATTCGCAAATGCTTCCCATTTTTAGTTTCACATGTTAGAATCATTTCTAGTCAGTGTTCAAAAGTATCTGTTTATATCTCTTCCTCCAAATGCGGTAATTTCGCCACATCATGAATTGTACGGGACTTGTTTGCATAAATTCTTACTTCACGTGCCCTCGTGCCTCTTGACTTCGGTGAGTGTGTGGCATCTGAACTTGGTGGTGGCCCTCCTTCTTCCAGAGAGAGAGAGAAGTGGGAGAGGGAGAGAAAAAGGGAGAGAGGGAGAGAAAAAGGGAGAGAGGGAGGAAGAAAGAGAGAGGAGACAGAGGGGGAGGGATAGAAGAGAGAGAGAGGGAAAGAAGGGAGAAAGAGAGAGAGAGAGAGAGAGTGATTTAAAGTACCATATCAGTACGGAGATGGTATACTTCAAATTTCAACTCTGAAACCTAAAGCGCCAGAGGAAATACCGTAAAGCATGTTTTTCTCCCTACGATCTAACAATTTTGTCAGCTCTTCAATAATGATAATAATAATAATAATAATCCTTTCTACTAAAGGCACAAGGCCTGAAATATTGGGGGAAGGAACTAGTCCATTACATACCATTTCACTGGTACTTAATTTAAGTGACCCCGAAAGGATTAAAGGTAGAGATCACCTCGACGTAATTCGAACTCGGAACGTAAAGACGGATGGAATGCCGCTAAGCTTTTGTGCCAGGCGTGCTAACGATTCTGCCAGCTCGTCGCTTTAAATGCGCTAATAATAATAATCCGTTCTACTAAAGACACAATGCCTGAAATTTGGTGGGAAGGGACTAGTCGATTAAATCGATACCAGTCTTTCACAGGTACTTAATTTATCGACCTCGAAAGGATGAAAGGCAAAGTCGACCTAGGCGCAATTTGAACTCAGAACGTAAAGACAGACGAAATACCGCTAAGCATTACGTTCGGCGTGCTAATGCTTCTACCAGCTCGCCGCCTTAATGGTGCTAATAATTAAAGTAATATTAACAATAATAAGCTTAAGATTTTGGCAGAAACCAAGCAATTTTTAGGAACTCTGTTTAAATCGACTCAAGTAAAATTATTTTATCGAATCCGTAAAGATGAAGGGCAAAGTTGACTTCGGCAAATCTAAAGACTCGGAACAAATACCGCAACGCACTTTTTCCAATACTCAGTTATTTCTTTTGTTTCTCACAAAGTTTTGATGTTTACCTAAATATCGGCTGAGGTAAAAAGAAAAAAAAAAAGCATTAGATGAGAGTGCACATAGTATGTAAACAGGTAATAATGACAAACTACCTTCAAGGGAAACTCAGTAAACCACTCACATCCAAGATTATGCTGGCCTAATAAAGTCAAGTTATTCCCTCAGCTATCATTCTCTGTCCTACAGGTGTATGCTGAAATTAGCCTAGTCATTGTGGATGTTTTCCCCACCTACAAGGCCATTTTAACAAATTTACTGGAGGCAAGTACCTCTCTCTCTACACTAACCCGCCTTCCCAAGCGGAACTTGAATACGTCGGTGTGGGCTTGACCGAAACGGAAAGTCTGTCTTCATTTCTTTCAGTCGCGTCCCCCACACACCCTCTACCGCCATTGCCATCTGACGGACACATACTGTCTGTCCTTTCCGATTTGGGGGAGAGCAGCTGGGCGATCTCCGTTGGAAGCAAGATATTTACTACATATGACAATAGCCGTTGTCTCATGTAGTAACGTTCCGATTTTCAGCACAGTTTCGTTGCTCTGTGCACATAATAGAGAGACTAGTGTGATGGGACTTGCCTACCTGTAGAGTATATTACGAACTTGTAGTACCTTTCGGTCAGTGTTTCTAAAAATCCTCTAGAGCTCCAAGTCCAAATCTCCTCCAGATCAAACCAGTTATTTAATTCTCGACAATGTCAACGCTATCCCAAGAATGTTGTCGTTCCTCTCTACCACTAGTCTTCTATAGACTGTCTAATTTGAACTTCCCCCGATTACATTACTTGACTGGGACAGGAGTACTTAGTGATATTTTAGATACCAGGCGCTTAGACTTGGTTTTCTACTTGACCCAGAAATGTATCTCCGTCAAACAGATGATCGGTTGAGAAGTTTGCCTTGCCAGTAATGATCACACCCGTTCATCATTCAGAGATCTTTGTAAGTGCTCTAAATTCAGCAGCCACAACAAAACTGTCTCTATTACTCTTATAACAGCACTTCGGTGGCCTCACCATTAACTCGCATTTCTTCCATAAAAGTGGAACAACAGACGCTTCAGTGTGCTCAAATGAAAACCGGTTTAAAGCAAAACATTGAAGTATGACAAATGATATAACCATTTTCCACCTCCTAGTGATAGCTTCATTTCGGCCCATTTCTGGGAGAGACTGGCCATCGCGTTGCTACTATGTCTCAATCCGTATCTACCTCTAGTTCCAACGCCCAATGATGTTGTCCGGGTGCCTAACTGCAAGCCTACTAACATGTCTTTGTTAATATGTGTTCCAGCTATTATAAGTTTGTCGGCGGTTTCCATTCCTACAGTGTCTGGTAATATTACTGAGCTATTGCCTACAAACGCTGACTAGGCTCTACCGCGTCCAAATTCGAAGGAGAAGCCCCTAAAAAGTCGTAGCTTTCTCCGAAGACGCTTTAGAATCAACCAATAGAGAAGAAGTAAGAATAGCGATCATGCGATGCGAAATGGTTCCGAGAAATGGCTGTTCACTCTGATCATCCAGCATATACCACTGTATTTCGCTACAATGAAACTAATTTTGTCACTATTTCAATAAGTTCAAAAACTGGGACTAGACACATGGCTACTCATTTTGAGACGAGACATTCGAATTTGTCCCATGAAAGATCAGAGACAACGTATTACTATTAATAGTGCTTTCATAACAGAACCAGGAGACTGACAGACAAAATACTTTGTACTATATAGTTCTAAATTCAATACCTAATTACAATCAATTTTATCTTTTATCATTCAGAGGACGATAAAAGAAAGTACGTGTTATGTACTAGGGGCGTTTTCATTGACTACTTCCGTCTCGAAAAACTTCTGATCTTGTACCAATGTTTGAATTCATTATTGTTGTTGTTGTTGTTATCACAAAATTACGACGAATGCTGGACAAGACGGAACGGACTGGAAACATTTTCCTTTCATCAAGCTCTAATTCATTTTTTCAAGAATCACTTGAAAAGGAAGGAGAAAGTGGGAGAGTTAGATGCTGCTCGGTTGCAAATTCTATGAAAGGTACGCGAAAGAGGTAAACACCGGACTAATAAACGGTCTTCATTGAGCATGCGTCTGAAGACCGAGAAGTGACAAATGGGAGAGGATGGTCAGAAGTATACAGGATTTAAGGCGTGTCCACGATTGGTGCTAGCCAGCTGCTACCACTAAAGTGTGAGAACCATATTTTGTTGTTATTTAGTGTAACTATTTTTCAGACGTTACTTCTTTATGTAAATTCCTCATTATGGAGTAGTAGTAGCATGTGCTAGCAGCAGCAGCAGCAGTAGTAGTAGTAGTAGTAGTAGTAGTAGTAGTAGTAGTAGTAGCAGCAGCAGTAGCAGCAGTAGCAGCAGTAGTAGTAGTAGTAGTAGTAGTAGTAGTAGTAGTAGTAGAATTGTGAGAGTGTGTCTTGCTTTATTCCAAGCTCTTTACGTTCCAAGTTCAAATCCAGTCGTAATTAACTTTACCTTTCATGCTTTCGGGTAAGATGAAATAATGTATCAGTCGAGTAGATGGGTTAATGATATTGACTACCCTCCACCCACAGAAAGCATCAGGTTTTGTTAGATACACTCACTATTGTTATTCATAGTAATTTCTTTTCGCCAAAAGGTTAAAAAAAGAGGGATGCATACGATATATTTATTGCCCCATATAAAAAAAAATAATTTAATAGTAACAAGATAAAAAAAAAAAACGACCAGCAGCACCACTAGCACCACCATCACCACCACCACCACCACCACCACAACAACAACAACAACTACAACAATAGCAGTAACGTAAGCGGCGAATTTAGAGAATCGTTTGAGCATCATACAAAACAACATGAGGTTTTGTTTTGAGTTTCAAAGCTCTGACTTACAATCCCGCTCATATCAGAATCGCTAGCGCGCCGGGCGCAATGCTTAGCGGTATTTCGTCTGTCTTAAGGCTCTGAGTTCAAATTCCGCCGAGGGAAAACATGATGATATCGATCACTCATATGCCATGGAAACCGAGTAACTGGCATTTTGAGTTCTTAGGCTCAAAAAGAAAACAAAAAATGGAGTTAATGTTGGCTTTCATACTTTTGGTATCGATATAAAAAGTACCAACACAACCTAGTGGGTTAGTGGAATTGTAAGAATGATAGGCCATATGCCTTGCTGTATTATTTTCACCTCTTTCCGTTCTCGTTCAAATCTCGCTATGGTATGTATGGGTGACACATTTTATCGTCCATTTAAGCACTACCTCGTGGCATCTTGGCTTCCATCAGCGGAGGCCAATATATCACAAACCAAAAGGCTAGGTCTCTATTTAAAGATTATTTCCTTCCTACTATTCAACCAGTGTCAGTGGCATTCTAAAGAGTTACTGAAACTCATGCCTGCTGTGTGGTAAGCACTTTGCTTCCCAGCCATACGGTTCCGGGATCAGGGTCGGATCACAGCATGGCACCTTCGGCTCAACGAAATCCTCATTAGGGAATTTGGTAGGTGGAAACTAAAACAAGCCGCTATACATATACATGCATATATATATATATATATATATATATATATATATATATATATATATATATATATATATATATATATATATATATATATATATATATATATATATATATATATTTTTATTTATACATACACACGCTAATACACGACTTATAAGCCCCAATCCTGTTCATACAACGACTGGGGCATAGCTAGTCGGTATACAGCACTTAAATCCAATACCCTCCTCAATCTTATAAATATATATATATATATATATATATATATATATATATATATATATATATATATATATATATGTATGTATGTATGTATTTGTGTACCGTTTCTCCGTTTTTTACCGTCCTTATTTTCGTATACATTCACTACTTTCTTCCAAGGAATCTAGTGCTCTTAGCTTAGATTTTCTTTGGGGCTAACCAGATTGAACCAGTCTCATGTATAACCAGCCGAAACTGCAAAGATAATCTGGAACTCGACTGGGGAAAGAAAGCTCCGAATGACCCGTCCTCGTTTTTTCTTGTGCCTTTTTGCATCATCTAACTGTCTGGATGTCTTGTTGTCGCCTGTTGCGCTCTCGTCCCATTTTTTATAATATATATATATATATATATATATATATATATATATATATATATATATATATATATATATATATATATATATATATATATATATATATATATATATATATATATATTTATATATATATATATATATATATATACATACATACATACATACATACATACATACATAGTGCCAGCGCACGAAACTCACGGACCATAGGTGACTATGTTGCTTCTGCTACATATTAATAAAAATGTACATACATACATACATACATACACACATACATACACACACATACATACATACATACATGCATACATACATACATACATATGTAAGGTTTCATTGAGATTGTGTCATGTTTGTACTCCATTATTATGGTGTTGGATAGTTTACGTACTTGTAACTTAGCGGTTCGTCAAAAGAGGCCGATAGGATAGCACCAAGCTTAAAAAAATAAAAGTACTGGAGGCGACTTGTTTACCTAAACCCTTCATGGCGGTGGCCAGTGATGACGGAGAACAACCATGGCACATTGACAATGAAACTACACACATATGTATGTGCTCCAGCATGGCAACAGTTGAATGACTGAAACAAGTAAAAGAGTATACATATATATATATATATATATATATATATATATATATATATATATATATATATATATATATATATATATATATATATATATATATTGTTGTACTTGGGGATGGTCATATTGCCAGTTTAGCCAATAAAAACACACGCACTGTATATTTGGTGTTAATTTTTTTTTTTTTCAGCTTTATATTACATTAATCTTAATCTTAATCTTATTTCGGCCAGAGTTCTTTCGTCACACTTCTGTGACCTCATCAGTGGTCCTTTGTTTCCTTCTTTCTTATGTGTGTCTCACCTTGCTAACTATCAGCCATTTTGTATTTTGTATTCCTATTGTATGTGTCTACGCATGCGTGTCCTTCAATGTGTCTGTGTCTTTTGTAAGTGCATGTGTGTATGGGGAGTGTCTGTATCACCTATATTCTCTGTTAATACGTGTTCATTTGTATTAGTTTTTATTTATTTATATGTTCATGTGTGTGTGTGTGTGTGTTTTTTTTTTTAATTTTTTTTTTTAATTTTTTTTTTTTTTTTAATGTGTTTAATTAAATTTTGTTAACGTATGTAGTATTTAATTCCATTTGTTTATCTATGTATTGTATTATACTTTGTTCCTATTATTGGTTTATGGGTAACATGTTGTCACATGCTGTGGTTTGTTAGTGGCGTATGTTAGTGTTCCATTCTAGTTTCCTATTCAGGCTAGGTTTCCCTTCTATTATGTGTGTAGCTTCAGTAATTTGTCTAAGTGCTGCATCACTGCTATGTGTAGATAAGATTTTAATTTCTATGTTGTTGATTGAGCCTCTATGTTCTTGCTCAGCGTGCTGGTACAGAACTGATGAGTTCTTCCCTTCCTTAAGTTCCCTCCAATGTTCGTTTGCCCGCTCCCCTATACTCCTTGCTGTTTCGCCTACATATGTCGTTGTCTTATTTCTGCATCGTCCCTCTGTACATCTTATACTATAGACCACATTTCTGGTTTTGCAGTTCGTTTGTGGGCTAAATCTACATACGATACAGTTCCTATCAGTGCAGGGGGTTCTACTGAAAGGGTATGTTCTACTGATAAGGGATTTGATAGGGTTGCCTGGCCTTTCAACAACCTTAATTCTTAGCTTAAGTTTGTCTAGGGCCCTTCTAAAGCGGTACGCCAGTTCGCCTCTAGGGGTGGTGTCGACGAACATGACGCTTTGGTACTTGTGGCTATTGTACCATGAGCTTGCCTTCCCTATTTTCTTCTTAGTTCTTTCTATGGTGTTCCATGATTTGCTCCTATAGAGTGGGCAAATCCCATTCCTATCGTTGCGTTTGATTGTTTCAAACTTCTTCATAGCTCCTTTGTAAACCCTGATCCTTTCTTTATGGCTGTAACCCGAGAACTGCATGCGGTGGACGAAATGTTGTATATGTCTCTTTAATTCTGTAGGGTCGCACATGCAGGAGACATTTCGCATTACTCTGACGAGGTCTGCCATCAATATGTTGAATTTGGCATTGTCCGCAATAGCCGAGTTCCGGTGGGTCAGGTACTTGGAGGCCATAGGTTTTGTATAGTGTGAATGGAGGATTCTGGTTTTATTGTTCTTAGTTTCTAGCCAGAGTTCAGTATCTAATACAGGTAATCTATGGTTAGGGTGTTTAGTAGGGTAGTCTATCGTAACTCTAATACTCTGGTGGATGGAGTTAGCTATTTGCTGGATGCTCTCCATAGTCTTAGTTTCTATTTCTATTTCAGGGGTACTCTCTTGTGGGGGTGTCTTTACCACTAAGTTGATATCATCGACATATCGAGAGTACACATTCACGAGTATGGAGTTCTGTGTCAGGCGTTCCTTAAGCCTTCTGTCCCACCATACCATGAAAAGATTGGCCACATCACCGGCGATACTAACCCCGATGGCTGCCCCCTCGTCCTGGGCGTATAATTTGTTGTTAAATTTAAAGGTGTGGCCTTTTAGGGTGACCTTTATACTAGCTCCTAGTGCATGTGCGATCATTTTCTTTACCTGGTGGATATTAGTGGGGGTCCGTATGGCTCTGGTCCATCCACTCCATCTCTCTATAGGGGTCTTCCTAGCCATAGAGGTAATTGTGGGTGGTCTACCTCTTAGACGTCTACTAGGGCAGAAATCTCTAAGGTCGTATCTATCTAGATATGCATCGTCATATGTCAATCTAAGTAGGAGGCCCAGTTCTTCTGTGTTGACTTTTTGGAACTCTACTTCGCTCTCGTTTCAACACACGATTTCACATAAAAAATCTTGCAAAACAAATATATATATATATATATATATATATATATATATATATATATATATACAGAGAGAGAGAGAGAGAGAGAGAGAGAGAGCAGAATTTACGAAAGAAAAACAACAGACGAGGACAGGTGGTGTAAACAACAAAAGGATGTATTATTTTAACGCTCGGGAATAGAGAAAGTCTTTAACGTTCCAAGCTACGCTCTTCAACAGAAAGAATGAGGAGAAAAACAAGGAGAAAAAAAATTGAATGTCGTGGTCAACGATCTATCATATATCTATCAACTCAATTGCTAATCCCTTATATTTATGATGATATATATATATATATATATATATATATATATATATATATATATAATATATGTGTGTGTGTGTGTGTGTGTGTGTGTGTGTGTGTGTGTGTGTGTGTGTGTATGCAGTCCAGTGTCTGAAACTGTTAAAAAAATCATGAAACACAAAGCCATCATCACCACCACATCCATCGAAATCTACAATAGCGATAACAGAAATCAGAGTGATATAATTTACAACGGCTATTTTTGATTAATATTTCGTTAACAAGGGCAGGGCAAAGGTCATGATTCTATATTAAGGCAGAGCTTTTGAGACGGGTAGGAGGAGATGATGAAGTGTATTTTCAGACCGGAGACCCGGCTTGAATACATGTAACAGAGCGGGAGACCGTTAAAGACATCCATAAAAGTCAGGGGAACACGAATCAAACTAAGCGACTGATTAAATGTATGACACAAAACAAACAGTAACATTAGAAACAACAACAGCAACAACGAGTAATAACAGCAAGATTTATAAAAAAAACTGCATCAACAAGTAATATAATAATAATAATAATAATGATAATAATAATAATAATAATAATAATAATGATAATAATAACAATAATAATGATAATAATAATAATAATAATAATAATAATAATAATAATAACAATAATAATGATAATAATAATAATAATAATAATAATAATAATAATAACAATAATAATAATGATAATAACAATAATAATAATAATGATAATAATAACAATAATAATAATTAAAATAATGGTTTCAAATAACAGTAATAATGTCAACAATATTAATAATATTAATAATAATAATAACAATAATAATAATAAGAAGAAGAAGAAGAAGAAGAACAACAACAACAACAGCAATAATAATAATAATAATAATTTCAAATTTTAGCTCAAGTGCAGCTTTTTCGAGAGAGGTAGTAAGTTGACGGCATAGACCCCTAACAACAACAACAACACAATGATAATGATACTACTACTACTACTACTAAAAATAATAATAAAGGCCTGGCATTTGGGGAGAACGGACCAGTCGATATCATTTACACCAGCGCTTGACTGGTCCTTAATTTGTCAACCCCGAAAGGATCAAAGGCAAAGTCGATTCCAGCGGAATTTGAACTCAGAACATGGCAACGGGCGAAATACTGCTAAGCATTTTGCCCGGTGCAGTAACGATTCTGCCAGCTCGCCGCCTTGAATAAAACAGCACCAACAATAATAATCGTGATTTCAAATTTTGGCACACAAGACTACCGGGGAGGGTGCAAGTCGCTTACTTCGACCCCAGTACTCTGTTGATACTCATTTTATCAACTCCGAAAAGATAAAAGGGCAAAGCCGACTCCGGCAGCGTTTGACCTCAGAACGAAAATTCGGAAGAAATGCCGATAAGCATTTTGTCCGGTGCAGTAACGATTCTGCGAGTTCGCTGCGTTATAAAATGACAACCACCACAACAACAACAACCACAACAGCAATAGCAACAACAACATAATGCTCATTAAATGTCGTGTGAGTTTTAATCGCAATGATATGTTTGTTGGAGTTGTTGCTACGGTTGCATCTGATGCGCACGTTGCATGTGGTGCTTTATAGTGCTGCAGCTGTAGATGTGAACATGATGTGAATATGATGTTAAGATGTTGTTTACGATATTGCTGTACCGATGTTGTCGCTGTTTTAGTAGTAGTAGTAGTAGTAGTAGTAGTAGTAATGTTATTGTTGTTGTTGTTGTTGTTGTTGATGATGATGGTGATGATAGCGATGGCGGCGGCGATGATGATTAAAAATAGCGCTAATGATGATAGCTGTTGACGCCAGAGATGTCAAGGATCAGCGACAAGTTGTTTAACTCCAGGCCACCCCTAGTCGAGTAGAAACGTGGATGGCAGGCGTTCGATACTTGACCGGGTATTTTATTGTACAATGCACACTTGTAATTTTTATTTTATTTTTTTTTTTTTGTAAGACGGCTGTTTTGTGAGCGAAAAATTCGTTGCTATTTCTTGCCAGTCGACTGGTGCTGACAATATCGTCTTGCGGTAGTGGTGGTGTTGGCGACGATTGTTGTGATTGATGTTGCTGATGGAGATGATAGTCAGATGGTGGTGGTGGTGATGATGATGATGATGATGATGATGATGATGATGATGATGATGATGATGATGACGATTATGATGGTGATGATGTTTGATGATGATGGTTATGGTGATGATGATGATGGTGATGGTGATGATGATGATTTGATGGCGATGATGCCGATGATGATGTGAGTATGATGATGACACCCATGTCAATGGAGACGACGATGATGATAATGCCGTTGCTACTGCTGATGATGATGATGATGGCCATAACGACGAAGTTAGTCATCATCATCATCATCATCATCATCACCATCAGCAGCAGCAGCAGCAGCAACAACAACAACAACAACAACAACAGCAAATCTCGAACAGGCGGAAAAAAACACGCGCACACACGCACACAGACGCTGAAACGTACATGCACTAACTACCTCCCTCTCTCTCTCTCTCTTTCTTTCTTTCTCTCTTTCTTACTTTGCCTATCTGTCTGTCTCTGTCTGTCTATCTCTCTCTCTCTCTTTCTGTTTCTCTCTCTTTCTTTCGCGAACACACAAACACACACGTTACGGGAATAGATAAAAGAGAGGAGGAATAGAATATCGGACATATAGATACACACATATATAAGCAGAAATGTGTGTGCGTTTGTTTGCGTCCATCCATCCATCCCATCCTCCTGCCCTTCCTCCATACATACATACACACATATACATATGTGCTCCAGAATATATAAAAGAATATACACACATATATGCATACACATATATATATATATATATATATATATATATTCTTTTATTCTTTTACTTGTTTCAGTCATTTGACTGCGGCCATGCTGGAGCACCGCCTTTAGTTGAACAAATCGACCCCAAGGCTTATTCTTTGTAAGCCTAGTACTTATTCTATCGGTCTCTTTTGCCGAACCGCTAAGGTTTCAGGGATGTAAACACACCAGCATCGGTTGTTAAGCGATGATGAGGGGACAAACACAGACACACATACATACATACACACATACATACATACATACAGACATATATATATATATATATATATATATATATATATATAAACAATATATGAGTATATGCATATATATGTACATAAATGGAGGCGCAATGGCCCAGTGGTTAGGGCAGCGGACTCGCGGTCGTAGGATCGTGGTTTCGATTCCCAGACCGGGCGTTGTGAATGTTTATTGAGCGAAAACACCTAAAGTTCCATGAAGCTCCGGCAGGGGATGGTGGCGAACCCTGCTGTACTCTTTCACCACAACTTTCTCTCACTCTTTCTTCCTGTTTCTGTTGTACCTCTATTTCAAAGGTCCAGCCTTGTCATACTCTGTGTGACGCTGAATATCCCCGAGAACTACGTTAAGGGTACACGTGTCTGTGGAATGCTCAGCCACTTTCAAGTTAATTTCATGAGCAGGCTGTTCCGTTGATCGGATCAACTGGAACCCTCGTCGTCGTAACCGACGGAGTGCCAACCATATATATATATATATATATATATATATATATATATATATATATATACATACACGATGGTTTTCTCCCAGTTTCCGCTTACCAAATCCACTCACAAGGCTTTAGTCAGCCCGAGGCTATAGTAGAAGACACTTGCCCCAGGTGCCACGCAGTGGGACTGAACCCAGGGCCATGTGGTTGGTAAGCAAGCTACTTACCACACAGCCACGCCTACGCCTATACACATATACATACGCGCACACACATGTATACACAGACACACAGTACATATATACAAATACATATATATATAGAAAAAATAATGATAATAATAATAACAATAATATATATATATATATGTATATATATATAATACATAGCAAAAAATATATATATAGCAAAATATATATATACAAATATATATATGTATATATGTATATCTATCTATGTATCTATCTATCTATCTATCTATCTATCTATCTATCTATATATATATATATATATATATATATATATATATATATCCATGCACTCGCATATTTAAACAACGAGGGAAATAAAATGAACATATAAATGCCAATAATAACGACAAGAAGAATATCAGCAGAATAAATACACCTGTATATATGGGAAAGCAGGGAACTAACACACACACACACACACAAACACACACACATACACACACGCACGGACACACGCACGCGCACACACAGAGACGCATGCATGTATATAAATACACACCTTCAGGAAGCACTCGTGTATGTCGCATGCATTTATACACTTCCAAAGTCATACACACACATATTTACTTAGACATACACGTAAATGTATACTTAACATTGATCTAGGGCCATCAGAAAAACACACACAAATGAATGATTAAATGGTTAATTACTTAATTAATTAATCAATTAAATAAATTTATGCAGAATCATTTTAGAAAAAGAAAAAAATAAGGCAAAGGTTTTTCATTTGTTTTTCTATAATTACGAAGCAGCGTATAAGCGGGAAACACATATATACGGACAAACATGGGCACGCACACAAACACACATATTGACGATAACTGAAGCAACACAACCACGAGCATTCGATGGAATCTCAATGTAGTCGTTAATATCAGCTAGAAATAACACCCATTGCACCCTGAACTCATTACAGCTTGAAGGAAAATAAACAAGATGACTATACGCAATGTTTGTAGTATTAGGCACGCTCTTTCAGAAGTAGAGAAAACATGAGATAGCTG